>NC_064925.1:115422615-115722615 GCF_023897955.1 Schistocerca gregaria
ACACTAGCTATCAGGCGTTTCTTTTCTATATGTCTTTGCTTAGAACATTCCGTTATTTAATACAAGTTTCCTGTCACATTATATTTCTGCATGGATCTCCTCCCTTTATTTTACTATGTTGTTCGACACTTATTCCTCTTTATTACTGCCTCGATAAGCGTCTCGTATAAATCATCTCTCTTATTGTTAAGATCTGTCTTCCATCTGCGCGTTGTACATCAATCTGTTACTTTTTCTTCTTGTCACACAGGATCACTTTTTCCCATTAAAAAATTCCCTTTTTCAATTTTAATTCCGTTACAGTTCTGTCTCTAAAACGGTTTCTTTCTTTACCTGGTCCGTATGTTTTATTTGTTAGAGGCATATAATGTTGTTTTTCCTTCGATAATATGTACTGTTCTTTTTTGTCAAACATGTTGTTCCTTATCCTACGCCAGTCTTTCCGTTTTAAATTCGCATCTACGATTTGCTGTAGCTATCTATCCGTGGTTTTGGACAATTTCTGTTGTGGTTTTCAGTCCAGAGACTGGTTTGATGCAGTTCTCCATTCTACTCAATCCTGTGCAAGCTTCGTCAACTCCCAGTAACTACCGCAATCTACATCCTCCCGAATCTGCTTTGTGTATTCACATATTGGAGTCCCTCTACGGGTTCTGTCTTCCACGCTTCCCTCCAGTGTTAAATTGGCGATCCCTTTATGTTTCAGAGCGTGTCATACCAACCTATCCCTTCTTCTAGTCAAGTTGTGCCACATTTGCAGGACTGTCTGTACTGGGTAGCAACCAGTTATGGGTTTGGAGAAATTATTTTATATTTTTAGTCTATTTTAAAATTGTAATGAATTAAAAATGTATTTAAATAACTAATTTCTGAAATCCGACGCTACCCAAAAAACACAAAAGTAATGCATCGCCAGTTTTTTTTCACACCTTACCAAACAGACAGTCAATAAAACGAGTTAATAATGCTTTGGCCTCCTGTTCTGTGCGATGTTTAAGATCTGAAGTCTCTAGGTCATCGGAAACTTATTTTAAAACAACTGCAACATTTCTACTGAACTGACAGAGATAAGAAAGGGATATAATAAAAATTTGTGGAAGAGGACGACAACAGAATGACATTTACACAATATCCCATAATTTCTAAATGAATCGTGACGTTTGTGTACTGACTGTATTTTCACAAACAAAAGACATATAGGAAAACAGAAGTATTCATTCTGCAAACTCTCATCTCTGTTATAAATTAGAAAATATTTTGATGTCGAGTTGGTTTAAATATGGTCGATAACGCATGCCAGTATCACACTTAGTAATGGTAACCGAAGGGCCACATCTTAAAAGAAAATAGTAAATACGGAAGAGAAAAGGACAAATTAATGAAGGCAGTGAAGCAGTGAAAAAGGACTTCTATATTTCAAACTCTCTTCTCAGCACTTATATTGGTAATCGTAGAACTTCGGGGACCAGGTTATATCTACGATTTCAGTTGGACAAACACACCAATCTCAGGACATCACTATTTACAAATGATGTAGGAGTACGACAAGAAACTGAAGAAGATGTTTAATTAGCAGTACATCGACTGAACCAGATACGTACAGAACATAAAATTTCCTTACTTAAGACTATGTTCCAGCTTTTCAAAGAAAATACACAGTACCGCCCAAAATAGTTATTGACAACGAGGTAATCGAACAGGCATCACATTTTAAAAACCTGGGGTGTGATATAAGGTATAATTATGATAGTGATGTATGTGGAAGACTGCGCAACCTCAAACAATATATGAAATAAAAAACAGAACACGTAACTCCAAACCTGAAAATAGAAAAAAAATGAATTTTGCGAGGCTGTTACTATTGTGTGGAATTACGAATCATGGGCTTTGTCGTTTGTGGGGAGTCTTGCGTGCCTCAGCGATACAGTTAGAAGTACCGTAGGTGCAACCACAACGGATGGGTATCTGTTGAGTGGCCAGAAAAACGTGTGGTTCCTGAAGAGGGGCAGCAGACCTTTTCAGCACTTTCAGGGGCAACAATTTGGAAGGCTGACTCAACTGGTCTTGTAACATCAACCAAAACGGCCTTGCTGACTCTTACTGCGAACTGCTGAAACCAAGGTGAAGCAACAGCCTTAATTTTTCCCGAGAGCATGCAACTTTATTGTATGGTTAAATGATAATTGTGTCCTCTTGGGTAAAATACTCCGGAAGTAAATTAGTCCCCCATTCATATCTCCGGAAGGGGACTTCTCAGGAGGACATCGTTATCAGGAGAAACAAAAATGGCGTTCTACGGATAGGGGCGTGGAAGGTCAGATTCCTTAATTGCGCAGGTAGGCTAGAAGATTTAAAAAGGGGAATCTATAGGATAAAGTTAAATATAGTGGAAACTAGTGAAGTTCGGTGGCAGGAGGAAAAAGATATGCGGTCAGGTAAATAACGGGTTAAAAATACAAAATGAAATAAGAGTAATGAAGGAGTAGGTTTAATAATGAATAACAAATAGGAACATGGATAAGCTACTAAGAACTGCATGGTGAAGGTATTGTTGTAGCCAAGATAGACACGAAGCTCACGCCTACCTCAGTAGTTAAAGTTTATATTTCAAGTAGTTCCACAGATGATGAAGAGACTGAAGAAATGGATGATGCGATAAAAGAAATTATTCAAAAAGCGACGGGAGACGAAAATTTAATAATAATGGATAACTGGAATTCGATAGTAGGAAAATAAAGAGAAGAAAAAGTGCCGTACGGGATTAGCCGAGCGGTCTACGGCGCTGCAGTCATGGACTGTGCGGCTGGTCCCGGCGGAGGTTCGAGTCCTCCCTCGGGCATGGGTGTGTATGTTTGTCCTTAGGATGACTTAGGTTAAGTAGTGTGTAAGTTTAGGGACTGATGACCTTAGCAGTTAAATACCATAGATTTTAGTGTTAGGAAATCTTTTCTGGAAGTATGTGTATGGAGTGTATCCATGTATGGAAGAGCAACATTGACGATAAATTGTGTACACAAGAAGAGAATAGAAGGTTTCGAAGTGTGGTGCTACAAAAGAATTCTGTAGATTAGTTTGGTAGATCTCGTAACTAATAAGGAAGTACTGAATAGAATTGGGGAGAAGAGGAATTTGTGGCACATCTTGGATAGAAGAAGGGATAAGTTGGTTAACATGTTCTGACACATCAAAGGATCGCCAATTTAGCACTGAAGGGAATTCGTGGAAGACAAAATTCGTAGAGGGAGACCAAGGGCTGAATACAGTAAGTAGATTCAGTAGAATGTGGGTTGCAGTAGTCACTCAGGGAGTCTCGCACAAGACAGAGTAGCATCAAGAGCTGCATCCAACCTGTCTCTTGACTGAAGATCACAACAACAAACAGTTAAGAAGAAAGATGATACCACACTGCAGACAGTAGAGATGTAATTCTTGAGGATTATTAAGGGATGAACGGGAAGATAGTAAACAAGACAGCTATTTTCTAGCTAATAATGCACACATTCCAACTTATTCCGAATATCTGAGTACAAAGACATGCGGAAACAACGTGTGAATAGAACGAGAGAAAATCCTCAGCTACAGTCCGAAAGAAGAGAAATAGTTCTACCCAAGAAACGATGGACATAGATATCTGCCTGTTCTGTCTTTACATTGTTTAACTTACGTTTAAAAAATATTTCGGTTTCTCGGTCTTTCAGCTGGAAGGTTTGTCGGGTTCCTAGGGTACCGGCTTCAGTATCTTTAATTGCGTCGCCTCATGTTCCAGGTATTACTGCTTGCCGGTTTTCGACCTGAGTATCCTACACGTGCCACAGTAGAGACCCCGTAAGGGTATGTATTCTTGTAAAAATGAGCACTGACTGAAATTTCATGCAGTTGATTGTTAATATGACATTGCTTAGGTAGTCGATATTAGCATAGAGACGGGGACTGTACCTTCCAGCCTTGACGATTTCTCAGTATTTTTCATAAGAGTATATAAAACGAAATACTAGAGATACAGTTATTTGATTTTTGGAATCGCAGGATCAATCCGATGACGACGTCTGCCAGAGACACGGAGTGACAGATTTTGGCTCCTATTTCTTATTGAAACGTATCAGCGATCCTCTCATGATATGAGAATCATTTGCTGTTAAAATGCAGATGGAACGAGCAAACTATATTTCAGAAGGCAGTGACGGGGAAAGGCGTTAATTTATATGCGCATATCGAAGTGATCTCGTGATATATAGCTGCCGGACACTTCCATTTCTCCTTATCGACTATAAACTGGTATCATCTTTCCCATCTCGGAAGAGAGAGTCTGGGCTCTCTCTCTTACTCTCTCACTCATACACACACACACACACACACACACACACACACACACACACACACACACACACTCCGTCACTGTCACGACGGCGGAGCGAAAAAAAGATATCGTGAAACATAGAACAAAAGAGAATCCTTCTTTACAAGTAAATGTGAAATCAACTGGTACAGTTCGTTTAATGAAGTACATAAAGCAGTCCTAATTATCCTTGGTAAAGTAGATGCTGTGGCATAGTCAGAAACAATTCATAAATAAAGAGGTAATTACATGTGAGCACAACACTTATGAACACTGCATCATTTAATAGAAGACCCTGCGAACGCTCATATAACACCGTAGCACAGTCACTAAAAAGATCCCTTAGAACTTAAGATCGTACCGATTACAAATTTTCCCTCCACTCAATTGTAAATCGACCAAGAGGAATGAAATCAATTGTATGCAACCACCTGGAATAATATCGGTAAAATATGTTATCAACTGGAAGTGCTCAACCTCTAATGTAGTGAATACCTTCCTCTGTTGTGAATAGTAGCTACTGTCACAGAGAATATTTAGACTTCTTGAGATATGTGACGAAAGCATTTCTCGCAGTACATCATACGTGGTCACTGTCTTCAACAATAAGGTCACAGCGGGTTTCTTCTGTTCATCAGAAGTCTTTCGTGCATAACTTTGTATTAACAGACTTTCAGAGGACAAATAAAAAAAAATATTTCTCGTTACTGTAGTTCGCGTCATCAACAGAAATATGTAATTCAACGTATTCTGTGAGACAGCGTTAGAAACTCGTACAATCCGAGAAACCATTAGCAGGCAGTAGGGAACTGATTTATAAATAATGCTGGAAAGTGTATTGAATAAGAACGATCTGAACATACAGGAATACGAAAATATAACAAGCGTAATTTCAACTCAGTTCCACAGAAAAACACTAGAGATAGTTTTAATTAATTCCTCCGTTTCTTAGCGAAAATTGCTTTCATGTTTTCTTCAGTTGAAGCTCATGACGTACTTGTGTCTGCGGCACCACACCTGTAAAGACAATGGGTTGTGCAGGGATCGCATGCGTTCAGTTACATAGTTCTAGAAGTAATGATGTCGATTGAATGTTTCATATTCAACTGCATTTAAATATTTATCGACAATTTTGATTTATTTAAACTGCGAAATAGGCTTTACAATATTAAGCAGAGTAATCCTATAATCGGTATCGACTAGTCGTGAAAACTATTTGAGATCTCTATTCGAGACGTGTGTCTCTGCCTTTGGTGAGCCACGTTGTCTTTAGCCAATCAGGGATGAGCACGGTCGACTGCGCTCCATGTCGCTGTGTGTATTTGCATAAGCACCATGCTCTGGTCGTTTAAGCTAAGCAGTCAGAAGGTGGTGGGTGCAACGGTGGAGATTTTGGTGTGACTACATCAGGTTTTTTGTCCTGCTTGTTCTTAGGCAATGTTTACATCATTCCAGCCGTGTGATATAAGCATTTGCAAAGTCGTATTCTATTGTTGTTTTCTTGAATTGTGTAACATGATTTGGTATTCAGGAGAAAAGGGTTATAAAGGCTCAGAGACAGTTAGCTACCCGTAAGCTGGAAGCGAATTACGGGATCGAGTCTCAGTTCTTCATTCTCGTGCTTTATGCACCTTATCTTATCATCCAGTCCTGCCATTTAAATATTTTGCTGCTTTACTAAAAGACGTGGACTGAGAACATGGAACTCTTGGTTTTACTAGAACTTCGATTCATTTCACACGTGCTGGGAATCGCATGCAGTTGATATATCTGATGAATTTCAAATTAACATGGAATCTGAAGTCAGCATTACCCATAGTTATTTTAGCTTCCTGTAATCCATCCATTAATTTTTTAACATAAGACTGATGCATGATTTCTGTGACACCATCTTGTCGTTACCTGTTGCTAAAAATCCCTTTTTCTCTTTTATTATTATTCAATGCGTGTGTAATCAGTTATATCATACACAGCTGTCCCACCTCACTAGTAATAAATATCCCCTCTTTCCTCGACTAATTCCAGGTACGGAAACTGTTTACCATGGGAGACTTTGAGATCTGTATATAATACGTAATACAGCGTATATATTAACGAGAAGTTTTCTATAGCAATGATTGTGATGCCTTTCACCTTTTTGAATAACACATGTAGAACAGGTTTCTGAACTAAGTTCTGGTTCTATTGGTTTGACAAGGTATTGCATGATAAACTTCTTAGAGTCCCAGTTTCACAATCACATTCAAGAGGAGTAAGGCACATGACCCAGCGTTTGGCTAAAGGCTGAGCGTATCCACAGTGTATAATATCTGTCGGCTTTTTGTAAGTGATTATTTCCAAAATGAATATTGGATCATGAACTTTCATATAGCAGGGCATAACTTCATAAATTAGTCCTGCAGCTGCTCACGAAAGCAGATAAGATCTCAACACACTACACGCCGCTCACAAGGTGCATGACGTATATGATCTCTATGTCTGCCAAATAATCACTTCGGTGTTCGAGAAAAACGACATTGACTCACGTTTTTCACTCTCTATGTTATAGTGATATTTATTTCAGAATTACTAGAAATAATGTCAGCTCATTAGATTACATTTTTAAATGGATTATAAGTTCTCATGAATTTAATCTTAAATACCTGATGTACTGTGAAATATTTATGTTGCAAACACGTAACGACAAACCGCATCCACCTCGGACTGTGGGCGGATCAATAACCCTATTCGATAAGATAAAAACGTTCGTGGGCTCATATTTGGGGTTAGTGAAGGTCATTCATGTGGCTCTTCTCGACTCTTGGACGTTTCCTGAGTGTTAGGGGCAGCTGAACACAATTGTCACGGATATTACGATTATGTCAGAAGCACTGCAAACGGATACATAACGCACTACTATCCATAGACTGCAGTTACATTGTCTTAGATGTATCTGGCGAATGTTTATTGCAGAAATCCGTATGTATAGGTATACGTACGCATAGAATAGCAAAAAAGTGTCCTATATTCTTACAGTACACAGTACTGGTCTTAACTAGGAAAATGTCCGGTAAACAGGTGTATGGAAATACATATGCCTGATATCGATATTGGTCACATTCGTGTATCAAGCAACCGCCGGAAAGACGTGAAAAATCCGATACCTAATAAAACTATTAAAACGATTAAAGAAAAAATAAAAACATAAATGAAGAATAATGATAAGACTACAGTACATGTCTAAATAAGAAATTAAGAAAGTGCAAACCATTAGTTACGAAGACCAATAGGTTCAACGCCGCAGTCAAATGATCAAATTGAAAAGTGTTCCTATCTTTTTTTTGCAGACATTTGAGTAAAAAGAGTGAATAAGGACCCTACAGTACGATTCCATAGCGACTTTAAATATAAAATCCAAAATTCTAACACGTGTTTAGTGATATTGGAGAGAAACTATTTTATATTATGAATCCACAAATACCCTTCTCAAGAGCACCTGCTAAACTCCACATGCGAGACAGTTGCATGAGACGAATCTCTAATGAAGAATGGAGTCCTAATGGATCTGTTAAAATGTATGTTGTATAAGGTGGATTCATTTTATAAAATCATTCAACAATTTCGTATTAAGAATACCTAAGGCTTTGTTGATGGCATCAAACATATTGCAACAGATGTGTTGCTTCCGTTATTTGACGTAGTGAACTTGTATCCAAATGTGTTAATCGGCGAGACCGTCGATTTTATTTAGTATTAGTATAATTTAGGAGAAACGATGCAAACACATCAGAGGTATTACAACTAACGCTGGCTTCGTAGTATGCCACTTCAAACGGTAAAATTTCATTTTATTATTCAGAGATAACGTAAATGAAATCAGTGACGTTACTTTGAAACTCAATTCTTTTCACTGCTTGGTGAAGTTTAGCTTCGATGCCAATGTAAATGTGTAACCCATTTATTTTACGTAATTGTTAACAAAGAAGTTCGTAGCCATAAATTGAGAATTTTAAAGGAAGCCCACATGTACGTATTTCACTATAGCTTCTACAACATGGCATACAGTTATAAATAAAATAGCATAGTTTCATTCCTTAGTTTACCGAGTGCAGTTTGGTTCAGCCATTATTAAGTGAAAGAGATAGGAAGAATGAAACAGGCATTCTTAAGCAAGCCGCTGTAAGTAATGGTTACAAGACTGAAGATGATATTACGATGTTTCAAAAAATTAAAACAGAGCTCACTCAGAGAACAGGTAATATTACATTAAAAGATCATAAAGCACAAAAATCTGTGTAGATGCTTGTAGAAAGTACAGGAAGTTCGTCAGATACAGTAGTGAGACAGTTTCGGAAATCCGAAATAAGAATAAGGATTCGTACAAGAGAATGCCTCCGTTGTCAAGTGAAACGTGATGCGAACCAATTGAAGTTTTTATTTAGGGCTTCGGATACGTGTAAGATTAAGTGTAACGACTGTCATGAATAGTATGTAGGTCAACTACGAGAACTTTCACATGCAATTTTAACGAACACATTACAGTAGCAAATAATTAAATAGCATTTGGAGATCATGTAACTGAAACTGAACACTAGGTAGGACTAACAGATACTTATCTTGGTATTTTACACACCGTGCCTGAGGGACTTTCTTTGGAAGAGTCTACAACGAACGGAAATCATCTGAAGTAAACAGATAAAATACTCAGTCTCGATCCTGACTTCAGGAATTAGTGTACTTGAATTTTGATGACGTACCCAGGCCAGCTAGGGAGCAGCAACTCCGAAGTTTTGCTGAGGCTCAGCTCTGCGGAGGGTTGTAACAGCCATCCGTAGTTGCTCGCCGCCTAGCTGAGAGGTGGCGTGCTGCAGGCAGACTGAACACACTGTACGCTAGCATAACACCTCAGACGTCCTCTGGTGAGAAATGCACGCACTCGGCGATTAAGGACAACGTTTTTATCTTATTACGAATTTCAGCATATGTTTCACGTATTAATGGTAGCTGCAATGTCTAAACTGCTTCTTAGTTTCGAATTAATTCTATTACGTCTTTCAGGCAGTTCTTTTGACAAATCGTTTTCTGTTGTGGACAACTGCAGCTGAAGTAGACCATGTTTCTGAAATAAACCACTTTCAGCTGTACATGAACTTTTACAGGAACACGACAGATTTCGTGATTTCAGACCACATCTTCAGGTCTTCGCCCGCAATTTAGGAAAAGTACAATTGACATTAAGATTTTTCGTAATAATCTATGCTCCTTGACAGCCAATATGACATACTCACAATTCAGTAAAGCATTAACCCATGATACATTTTAAAACCGTACCATGTCAATGTTTTTCCTCCAACCCTTCCACTTTCTCTTCCCCCACCTTTCATCCATAACGCATCAATCTGTATGATGCACAGAGGGGCTTAGCAAAATGGCAGGGAATGTTCTCAGAAGTGTATGATTTTGTTGTTCATTTTTTATAGTCACGACAACGTTCTCAAAGAATTTTTGCATTTCGCAGCTAGTAATTAATCAATTTAAATTTTAATAATTTTAATTGTAAATATTTACCGTTTTATGCCACCTAAAATAATAATTGTATATTAATGATTTATTTAGGTTTAGGTCCATGTATGGAAGAGATCATTAATTTTGATAGAAAACAATCAAGTATGGCTGTTTACAGCTGAGAACGTTACAACGAATATTTCTTGAATAGTTGGTCTTTAATTATAAATATTTGTCGTTTTGACGTGTAAACAAAATTTACCTTTGTCCCCTCGCCGACCCCTTAGTTCTATATACCATGGATATGGTGTGTTCGTTCGGACAGGTCCGAAAAGCCGGACGCCATTGATGACCTGCAGCCGTGTAAAGCTAAATTAGAATTAAGTTCATACCTTCAGCTGCTGACGGGCGTTGATATATATTAACGGGGACAGGTGGAAAATGTGTACCCCGACCGGAACTCGAACCCAGAATATCCTTACATGGCAGACGCTCTATCCATCTGAGCCATTGAGGGCACAGAGGACAGTGCGACTACAGGGACTATTTCGCACACGCTTCCCGCGAGACCCACATTCTCACCTTATACGTAGACACACTACATTCATGGTGTCCCACCCCAACACACTTATTACTCGTGAAAGACATTCTTACCAAGTCTCGTAAGAACAGACACCATATCCATATGAGTATATAATCCTGGCAATATCGGCCAAGACCTCCTCCTCCTCCTGTGCGGCTACACATATATTACCCTAACTCTTACGGGACGTGGTAAGAATATCTTCCACGAGTGATCAGTATGTTGGGGTGGGACACTACGAATGTAGTGTGTGGACATGCAAGGTGAGAATGTGGGTCTCGCGGGATGCGTGCACGAGATAGTCCCTTCTGTCGCAGTATGTTCTGTGCCCTAAGTGGCTCAGATGGGTAGAGCGTCTACCACGTAAACCGGAGATCCCGGGTTAGAGTCCCAGTCGGGGCACATATTTTCACCTGCCGCGTTGATATATATCAACGCCCGTCAGCAGCTGAAGGTATTAATTCTAATTTCATTCCTTAGTGCTATATTCGTACTAGCAGGCTTCTGCTGTCCACATGTATCCAGATGCCCCACCAGCTAGACACGAAGCTTCAGCAGACAGATGTTACACTGAACACTTGCTGCTGCACCGACAGTCGTCTGAACAACTACTGCACTTCTAAAACGAGGTATACTTGTGGCACTGTTAGGAAACACAACACCCTCACTTTTGTATCCCGGCCCGTTGGTCTGCTCCTGAAAACTGAAAGGTTGGCCGAATGAAGGGAGCGGGTGAGGTAAAACACGTCGGTACTGCAAGTAAGTAAAAGTGGTTTAGTGGTGCATGGATATATACAAAGGCACACAACTTTGTACAGATGAGCACGTAGGTGCGAAGTCTTAGACCCGTCGGAGGTAGTGCGAAGTCTCTATATAAAGCGAAGCTGATCAAATAGTCAGAATCTGCAACGGCGCTCGTAGTTGTGTACAGTGCCTGCTAGAGGGCGCTGTCCTCGGTGTCGGTGTCGTAGTGCCAACCTATGAACTTGCACCTACGCCGCGGCATCGTAGCTATCGATGCCACACTCACTACTCCATATTTATCCTACAGTAACACGTGCAGAAACTGTAATAACCCTGTGACAAGGACGTAATGGTGTCTTAGCTTTTTCCTGTCTTGAAACGTCTGAATAATGCTACAACCAATTCCAATTTAACTTTGAGAAATGATACGACACGCGGCTGGGGCCATCGCCCCTTTCTTGAAATGTCATCTTTACATCGATTTCGCCGGCCGCAGTGGTCTCGCGGTTCTAGGCGCGCAGTCCGGAACCGTGCGACTGCTACGGTCGCAGGTTCGAATCCTGCCCCGGGCATGGATGTGTGTGATGTCCTTAGGTTGGTTAGGTTTAAGTAGTTCTAAGTTCTAGGGGACTAATGATCACAGCAGTTGAGTCCCATAGTGCTCAGAGCCATTTTTACATCGATTTCGCCTTGCCTGGCGGCGAGTCACTTGCTCATCGCGGGTCCGGCTGTTTAAGTCTCCAGGGTCGAGACAGCAGCCTTCACTGTGTGGTCTGTCGGTTAAGTTACTTCACGGTTGGCCCTTAATTGGTGCTCACGATCATTGCGAGTCGTATTACTTGAGTGGTGGGGCCTGAGACGGCGGGAAGGTTTTAGGGTTCCGGCACGAGGTGTGGTGATCGGCTTTTCTCGCCACGCAGTGCATGTTGAGAAGAAGAGCTTGCTGGAGAATTGCATGGCATTAACCATTCGCCTGGGCGTGTGGTACAATTGTGTGCTTCAGTGACGGGTCTGATATGCCAAAGTTATGCCACATGTGGCATGGTAACGGGGCTTGGGCTTTCCATCTTAGTTTCCTACCATTTCCGCTTGAGGAGGGATCTGCAGCTGTATGTACGGAAACCAGTGAGCTCGTTATTGAGTGATAGTGTATCTAAAATTTTTATAACCTTGGTGATACCGTGCCAAAATTTGCACTTAAACTAACTAGTAACAAAATACTACGTTTTCTCGTGAAACTACATCATATTCCATGGAAGTGTAGGTCTGGTGGGCTCTTGCCCGTTCAAAGTAATACGGAGCTGTTGCTATTATGTTTCAAGGAACAATCATATTTACGTGTAGATTGCAATGTTCAAATGAACTCTTAGCGCTACGTCCAAAAATTTTTTTGGCATGGCTTCTTGTTTTGATGTTACGTTTTATTCTTCTATGTAATGTGAATACGCAGTTACAAGTGTGCTGTTGTACTTGATTTACGTTTGCGTTGTGCAGAGCGCATGTATTTCGTCCGTTACGGTGGGACGTGGCTCCGGGGCTTGACGACTTGGCCATTGGCAGTAGAACTGTGATTCGCTAGACCCGACTCCACGTTCCTGGCCTTCTGGCTCGATCTCGTCCTTAAGTTGAGTATTGCTGCTCTCTTTGTTCCTGGCTCTGTCATGTCGTTAAGCCTTGTACCTCGTTCCTCCGCCGCCTTGGGGGATGAAGCTCTCGTTCGAAATATCAATTTAAACCAACTGGGTCACTCTGTATTTAGCGCCCAATCAAATTGCTGCGGGTTCCGCCTTATTAATTCTGTATTCCCTTATCAGCCATTTGTATCATATCTGTCCGTTGTATGCTCATTGTGAAGTTCAATTTTTATAAAGGAGGGTTGCACGTGCTCATAATCTCAGGGAGTGTTTAGATGCTTAAGTGCTGTTTTTCATTAATTGTTTGTTATTTAATTAGTGCCTATCTGTGCTGGCATCAACTGGATTATTCCTTAGTCAGACGTTCGTGTGCTCGGTGTCTTCACTGCCGAGCGTTGAAGTTTTAGAAGTTGCACTATTGTTATTTGTGTCCCTTATGTTACGCCGTACTGTTATATCTTGGTATAAATTTATATTGCAAATGAGAAGTCATTTTTCAGGACAGACTTGCGAGTTCAGAGTTTGACAAGTTTTGATTGTATTAAGTATTTACACCAACAGAAATTTTGTTAATGTTTTATGCATTTGTTACGCAGATTTCAACAGAGTGAGCCGTGGTGAAAAGTTCTGTTTCAAACAGCGCGCCGCAGCGCGTAGTGTGAAGCAGTCGCCCTCCGTTTCTGGCGGTGGCGTCGCTGTGGCAGTCGCAGCTTTGGTGTCTGGTGGAAAAGGGGAAAGGTTAACTGTTCACGTGCATTTAAGGCGCATTGTGAGCTCGCCAGACGGTCAGTCTGGGTCAGTCACTCGTCCCCAGCTTGCTAGTTTGTCTCTCGTCCGCATTTGTTAGGCAGTTATTGTCTGTTTGTCGCTCGGAATGCTACACTGTTTGTCATTCAGATCAACATTTAAAGCCAGCAAGTGAGAGTCTTTCTACTCCGCCAGTAAGACAACTCAGCGAGTGGTCGCCAGTTAGGGGCTTAGTTCCTTCATCTGAGTCTGCGCGTTAGGCCGCGAGTCTGCTCGAGTTTGCTCAGGCAATGGTCATTGGCGGTTGGACGGATCGGTTGGTCGGTCGCGCACTGAGACACAAGATGACTTGTCCGTCTTGAGCGTCGGCGCATGTGAGGTCGCCACGTGAGTCCAGCGGGCCGCGGCGTATAGCGAGGTGTAGTGACTTTGCGGTCGAGACGAGAGCAACAGGAGTCAACCCACGACATCAGTCTGGCCGGTGCGAGCTGCGACGCCATGAGACGGGAGATCGGCGCCACTTGCTGCGTTCGTTGAAGCGGCTGGCAGCGGACGATTCGGGAGAGCGATTTGGGGATGGTGCGCCAGGTCTTCTCGAGAAATCGCAGTTTATTAGAAGTTAAGTGACTGGTGATATGTTGTTTGATATACTGTTGTTAAATTGTACTTGTTTTCTTGGTGAGGTCACCAGCCGTTTTGCTTTGGAGTCGTCCCACCATTATTGTCCGTTTGCCTACCCGCGGTAAGGTGGTTGTTTATCAATTGGGTGGTCCGTTTTCCCTTGTGGAGTAGGGGCGGGTTAGAGCAACTTGCGGTTCGGGTTGTTCTGTAACCTCCCTGACAAACTACCGTATGTTAGTAGCTGCCTCTGTGATGATTGTCGGATTTGGTGTGTTAAGGAATTTATTGCTTGGAGTGTAACGGCCTAACACCTGAAATGCGTTTTGATCTTTGGAAACTTTGTTATTATTGCCTATGATCTTGAGAGGCGGTGTCTGTGCATCTTAACTATTGTTTGGCCAACCTTGTAAAATTTTATTTAAGATTGCATTTCATGGGCTTTTATTTTAATTGATGATTTTAGTATATAAAGTTGCACACCCCTTCACTGTAAGACTTTTGTTAGAAGTTAAAATCAAGTTACACCTTCGATGGCAAGGTTAATATTTTAACTGTTAGTGTTTTGTACCATTTCCCTCCCTCCTACTGGGTGGGGGGGGGGGGGGGAGCATAGTTGTATGATTCTGTAAATTGTTAAAACTCTTAGTTTAACGTAATCTGGTGTGTTGCACATTTGCACTAGTCTAGTCTTTCGGAAGCTGTTGTGAGCGTTCGTAACTATGGCCGTGTCAAAAGGGAGCGGCAAGGTTCTCTGCCAGAAAGCTCGTACAGTCAAAACTTGTTTCTTTCTGCCTCTGAATAAATTGTGACCTTGATGTTTATAGGGTGCTTTCGGAATATAATTTTAAATCTGTTTCTTTTTTAAAAATGCTTTTAGGCACTATTAAAGTAAATAAAATTCCCATTTGTTAAAAGGAATTTGGTTATGATTTCATCAGTTACTCCCTGGCAACTACATCCATGCTTACATAGTGTGATCAAATGTGTTAAATTTCTTGATGAATCGCTAGTAAATAAAATAGATTCTTAAGAATATTCTTTGAAAATAAATCACGGTCCACAGAGGTTTAAGAAAAATTTTTATTGTGCTACTGTGAGGTTGTGGAATTTATCTTTATTGTATTTCAGTTGTGCAACCTAATAAATTTTGTCTAACACAATCTGTGTATATTTGGTCATTTTGGTACGGCTGCTTCCTGCCGAATTCCAGGATGCCAATAGCAAGTTCCATCAAAGGCTGTACTTTTCCATGTGAGCAACTTTGGTTCATTGCAGTGGCGATGTGCAGACACTGTTTTACGGAGTGGTGGAGACAGGTTTGCACAGTCCTCTCCAGCTCGCTATGAAACTCGCTAATGGAGGTTAGTGGCAGAGGGAACGGGGTCTGAAGTGCGGATGTGTGGAAGCGCGCTAGCCTAATCCGTGCAACGCACAGCAGAACTGAGTGCACCAGGGACGGACGCGGCTAGGCTGGTGAGGCGGCGCTGATTTATTCAGGACTTTTGAAAGCACGAGCGGCGCCGCTTCTCGTCGCACAGCAATCAGGAATGCGCGCCAGTGGCAAGTATAGCGCAGTGCGCGCTCCTCTGTAACACTCTACTGGTTCCGAGTGCGGTGCAGCTACCGCCAGTATTAAATCATAGGCGGTTACTGTACTGGTGCAGCTGCCGAGCAATGCCAGCCCGGCTAAAGATGGACTGTTAAAAGTGGCAGCACAGCAAGCACTGTGACTGACAATGTACCTCACACGACTCAAACGGGCGCTGCGCGGGAAACGATATCCGGGAGGCAGACTCCAATGATATATGCGCCGGCCCGTTGCTCGGATTACAGCAGCTCACATGAGTTTGAGTAATACTTGACATTATTGGGAAATGGAGAAAACGATGTTAAATACTTTCAGAAATTTCCTAAAACAAATTTTTACAAAGTCTCCCATTTCTCTAGATGAAGAGAATGAGATTTTCACTCTGCAGCGGAGTGTGCGCTGATATGAAACTTCCTGGCAGATTAAAACTGTGTGCCCGACCGAGACTCGAGCTCGGGACCTTTGCCTCTCGTGAGCAAGTGCTCTACCAACTGAGCTACCGAAGCACGACTCACGCCCGGTACTCAGAGCTTTACTTCTGCCAGTACCTCGTCTCGTACCCTCCAAACTTTACAGAAGCTCTCCTACGAACCTTGCAGAACTAGCACTCCTGAAAGAAAGGAGTTTAAGTCTCTGTCGGGCACACAGTTTTAATCTGCCAGGAAGTTTCATATCAGCGCACACTCCGCTGCAGAGTGAAAATCTCATTCTGGAAACATCCCCCAGGCTGTGGCTAAGCCATGTCTCCGCAATATCCTTTCTTTCAGGAGTGCTAGTTCTGCATGGTTCGCAGGAGAGCTTCTGTAAAGTTTGGAAGGTAGGAGACGAGGGACTGGCAGAAGTAAAGCTGTGAGTACCGGGCGTGAGTCGTGCTTCGGTAGCTCAGTTGGTAGAGCACTTGCCCGCGAAAGGCAAAGGTCCCGCGTTCGAGTCTCGGTCGCGCACACAGTTTTAACCTGCCAGGAAGTTTCAAAGTACATCACGTTTGGTAACTAGTTTCAATTGTTTACACAGTTGAACAAAATTGGTTCAAATGGCTTTCAGTACTATGGGACTTAACATCTCAGGTGGTCAGTCCCCTAGAACTTAGAACTACTTAAACCTAACTAACCTAAGGACATCACACACATCCATGCCCGAGGTAGGATTCGAACCTGAGACCGTAGCGGTCGCGCGGTTCCAGACTGAAGCGCCTTGAACCGCTCGGCCACCATCGGCCGGCGTTTACACAGTCAACCTCATATCTGAAAGAAGCGGATATAGATAATTGCTTTAGGTAAAATTGACTTTCATAGTCTTATGGAACGTGCATATTTCTGGGTAATATATTGCGCAAGAGAAATGGTGTGGCAACATGTGCTGAGCCGACTATTGCGACTTGCACTTCCGTTTTCCAGGATCTATCTGCCAACGTCCGCTCGACGCCAATCTCCGCTACGTTCACATGCTCAGATGTGGCGCTTCATCTGCATTGGTTCTCTTTCTACCTCTATCTCTTATTTTCGTTCCTCTTTCCTAACGTCGTTTATCCGGTATGCAGTTGTTAAATAATTTATATCGTACTCCTTAGCCTTAACTTTAGCTAAATATATTTCCATCTGTTTGCTACGGTTCACTCTTAAGTCGGGCCGGCCGGAGTTGCCGTGCGGTTCTGGGCGCTGCAGTCTGGAGCCGAGCGATCGCTACGGTCGCAGGTTCGAATCCTACCTCGGGCATGGATGTGAGTGATGTCCTTAGGTTGGTTAGGTTTAATTAGTTCTAAGTTCTAGGCGATTGATGACCTCAGAAGGTAAGTCGCATATTGCTCAGAGCTATTTGAAGCCATTTCACTCTTGTCATAACTTAATCACTGCGGTTTCGATATTACATGGTGAGATATGTTTTTCTTTTTCTTACTTCGTACTTCTATATCTATCATTGTAACTGTATTTCTTTTATGTAGTACGTTGTGTAGCTGCGCGTACTTCCACACCACCTGAAGTCTTATCTAACAATTCTGATCGGCCGAAAACACACGCACCTGTTAGTTTCCCAATAGATCGAACTAGATCACGGACATGTTTCGTCAGCTATGCATTTGCGTATGTTTCATATTCTTCGTTTTTACAGGTTACGGTTTATAAGGATGAAGCGAAAATTTTGTAATCAAGTGGAAATTTATAAGCATGCTAAGTATATTTATTATTATTCACGCAACCTGCATATCATGTATCTTTTATTCTGATTTCATTCGTGCTACCTGCGCACCGGATATTCTTTTATTCAAATTCATTAGTCCATCTCCGCCTTATCCGTCTACCTGCACTTCTCCCATTCCCTTTGTATATCTCTTCCACTTTCCTTTCTCTATCCGCTTCCCCCACCGTTTGACCACCTGTTCCTCCACCTTTCCCCTCTCTGTCTGTCGATCTCTTCCTTAATCCTTATCCCTACTCACTCCACGGTACCACACCCATCTCAATGCAGGCTGTTCGTTATGATCCCCACTGTATTTCTTTTTTCTGGTTGTATGTTTGGCTGAAATCGATTCAGAGGATTAGGAGCAGCTTCCTGCCATCGGCTTTGACCGCACGTATCAAATATTTCGTATAAGGTTAAGGAATTTCATGCATATTTGTATACAATTTCATTTGTAACTCAAGCGAATCCGCCTTGCAGTTTTGTATTGAGGCAGCTCAACGCTTTTGACGTCATTAGTGGTAAACTGTGTCGTACAATGAGATATTTTTGCAGGTAAACTCAGCCGCATATGCGAATGCTGCCTGTGAAATGTCTAGCTAAAAATTTTAATAGCAAAGAACCAATCTAATGAAAGTCATTTCTGATGTGGCAGATTCACTGCATGAAAATTGAAAATCTAATAAGTGAGAAACTTATTTCCTTTCACCATATTGTGGCATGTGTCAACTAGGTATTGTCTCGTAAAGTTTTTTTTTTGCAAATCACTAAGAACTCTCACTTTCAAATAGTATACGACCATAGTGTAGCTTCTTGGGCGTTGTGAACTGCACTTCTTTCTCAATCCTGGCACCAGCTCCTTTGAGAATTAGGTGGTGCTTGCCTCCAAGTGGTTCTTTCCAAACTGTAAATGATGCGTTTCCATGTTTGGTTGAATTCGGTCCCTCGGCTTACGAGAAGATGTGGGACATATACACCATATATGAAGGGCTTATTTCAGTAGTGGTACAAATCCTTTTTTGCTCATTCTGAGATACAGAGCTCTAAAGTCAAATGAGTGCTGAAAAAATTTGCAGTTGGGATACCAGAAATATTCATGTAGAGATACTTGAGTATTTATGGCACCCCAACTGCAGATTTTTTAGCGCTCATTTAACTTCAGGACTCCGTATCTCAGAATGAACGAAAATGGACTTGTACCACTACTGAAATAAGCCCTTTATATGTGTCCTGGACGGCCAATGTTCATCCGAGACGAGGGTATCGTCAGGAGTGACCTGAGAAGTGTAATGGGACCGTCGTTATTTTCTAGGTACGTGAATCTACATCTACATCTACATTTATACTCCGCAAGCTACCCAACTGTGTGTGGCGGAGGCATCTGGTGGACAGGAGAAGCAGCAGTTTGCGCCTTTTTGTTGATAATCCTGCAGTATATGGAAAGGTGTCGACGTTGAGTGACTGTAGGAGGATACGACTGTGACAAAATTTCACGTTGGTGTGATGAGTGACAACTAGCTCTAAATATTGAAAAACGTAACTAAATGCGGATGACTAAGAGAAACAAAATATTCGATTATAGAATTAGTGTAACTCCGCCACTGCCGGTCCCAAGCCGGGGGCCTCATCTCGCAAGTGATGAGGAAGGAGGAGGGGGAGGGGGAGGGGTAACGCCCAAAATCCAGATACGTCTGCGTGGCAGCGACCGGGACTCTGGTCAGCGCCTGTTGGCTCTGTGAGCTCGGCTGTAAGTTAATCTTCTGGAACTCAAAACTCCAGTCGAAATTATGTGAGATCCTTCGTGATTTCAGCACCAATACCTTAACACAAACCAATAATCATGACAGAACAACGGGAAAGAATCCTCTACCATGGGCCCCAGTCAGTAAGACTGGGTAATAGACCTGATCATCGGATTCCAAGGGATCAAGCATGTCATGAAGAGAAGAATCGGAGCCTCTCAAAAACCCTCAAGATGAAGAAAGTATTTTACATGGGAACACTCAACACCAATACACTGCTGAGACCAGGTTAACTGAAATTATTAACAAACGCCATGGATAAATACAACATCAAAGTTATGGCAATAAAGGAAAGACGATTTGCAGATGATAGATTTCACCTGAAAATCAGAAAAAAATGTCGACACTCACGATAAGATCTGGAACAAAGCTTATCCATTAATCCTTGGACATGCCCGCACAAACAATTACAAAAAGAAGAACCCAGAGATGATCGAGGAATTCCGGGAAGATCTGGAAGAAACTACCAGCAAAATCCCCAAGAATCACATAAAAGTGTTACTAGGAGACTTCAATGCCCAGTTAGGCAAAAAAAAAAAAAAAAGAAAATTCCGAGACACGACGGGGAACACACGGCCCACATGAAAACAAACAAAAATGGAGAGAACTTGATAAACTTCTGCAGAAATCTTGATCGGAAAATCATGTCAACGCAATCCCAGAAACCACACAGAAAACTTGTAACTTGGAAATACCCCAACCATGCTCTAGGAGAATTTTAGATAGACCACGTAGCAATATTCACAAAAAACACCAGAGAAATAATGAACGTAAGAGCAAGGAAAGGAATTTTCGAATCTGATAATCACCTTCTCCAAATTAAAGTAAAATTTATACCCAATAGACAAATCAAGAGAACCAACAGACCTTTCAGAACAGATCCAGAGTACCTATAAATAAACAATAAAGAAATAATAGATGTAATTACGAAAATCAATAGCAACAACTTCAATAGCAACAACTGGACCGAACTGTCAGAAAAAGCAAAAGAACTGATGAAATTGGGGCTGCCACCGAGAAAAAGGAAACACCGATGGTGGAACATGACATGCGACAGGGCCATAGAAGACAGAATACAAGCCTGGAAAAAATTTTACAGCCATAAAACACAAGAAAAGTTGGAGGACCTCAACAGGATACAGAAAAACACTTCAAAAATAATCCGTGGAGTAAAAAGCGGTTACAGTTTACAAAACCAGAACCCAACCGGGACTCCCAATCCCCAACCTATGAAGAAATCGTGAAAATAATAAAATCATTGAAAAATAACAGAGGACCAGGTGAAGATGGAGTGATTGCAGAAATCTGGAAATTAGATCATGGAAACATTTCACCCAAAATTCATAGTATAATCAAAAACATCTGGGAAACAGAAAAGATACCAGAAGAATGGAAGTCAGCCCTAATACACCCCCTCCACAAGAAAGACAAAAAAGAGACCCTAATAACTATAGAGGAATTTCGTTACTGTCTGTGGCATACAAAATTCTATCAAAGGCTCTGTTAAATCGCCTAGAATCTCAGATAGATCCACAGATCGGAGAATACCGAGGAGGGTTCAGGATGGGAAGATAATGCAGTGAGCAGATATGGTGTCTGAGAACATTATTAACAACGACGAAGTCCAGTAACACCACAGTAACATTAGTTGATTTCAAGAAGGCTTACGATTCCATAGACAGAGAAACACTTTTTAATACACTAGAAGAAATGAAGGTAGACAATAAGACCAGAAAACTAATTCAGGAAACATTAACAAATACAAATTCAAAAGTAAAGTTCATGGGCGAGATCACAGAATCTCTCGAAATCAAGACAGGAGTGAGACATTTTATTTAACTCTGTTTTAGAGAAAATAATCAGGATTTGGGACAAAGGAGTCCATGGGGTAAAAATGGGGAGAGAGGAAAATAGAACCGTCGACATAAAATGTCTGGCCTTTGCCGACGATATAGCCAACATTACAAAGGACAGAAAAGAAGCCAGAGAAGCACTAGAGATATAGCATGAAATCGGAGCCAGTACACAACTACAAATATCACATGAAAAAACCCAGTACGTGGACTCAAAATCAACAGACAGAAGCCCACTGATAAAGTACGGCAAGAAAACACAAGTAGAAAGTTTCAAATACCTGGGAGAGATTATACAGAAAACAGGACTGAATTCAACAGCCAATGAAGAAAGGGTTACAAAACTACAAAAAGCATACAGACTTACATGGAAACATTACAATAAGAGAAACATTTCCGTCAAACCCAAATTAAGACATTACAAAACAGTTGTGTTACCTGAGGCTTTGTATGCCTGGGGAACAACAGTAATCAGAGGAAGAACTAAAATCAAGGAAACGGAAATGTAAGAGAGGAAAATTCTGAGAAAAATGTATGGACCAGTTCAGATACATGGGATCTGGATAAATAGACCAACAAAGGAATTGTACAAACAGGCAGAGACAATTACAAACAATATCAGAAAAAATCAGAAAAAAAAGAGAAAATTCTATGGGCACATTCATAGGATGAATGAAATTAGGCTGACCGAGAAGATTGTTAACATAGTGGTGACGAATAAGGTGAAAACTAACTGGGTAAAGGAAACCATGGAAGACCCCAAAAATCTGAACATCTCCACAGAAGAAATATCAAACAGAGGAAAATACAGAGAAAAATTACAAACAGAAATTCGAAGAAACACCAAAAGAGAAGAAATCAGAAAAGAAGTGGACAGAAGAGAGGAAGAAGAAACACAGTGAATTTATGAGAGGTTTTTGGGAAGAGAAAAGAAGGAGACAGAAAAGAGTGCCATGAATTTGAAATGTACCAATTTATGTAGCATATTGTCATTGTGAATATTGATTGTGTTTTAACGCTCTCCTTAATGAGGAATTAACGATAATAATAATAAGAATTAGTAGTGTGTTGCATGGCGCAACCATATCGATTGAATATCTAGGCGTAACGTGGCAAAGCGAAATTAAATAGAATGAGCATGTAAGGACGGTAGCAGGGAAAGCAAAACATCGGTTCATCTTGAAAATTTTTGAAAACTGGTTCACAACTAACGTATATGGCCCACAATGTGACCCATTGTTTAGTGCTGCTTGGGTCTTGGGTTCCGCACTAAGTCATATTAAGGACGGAAGTCCGAGCAATTGAGAGGCGAGCTGCTGGATCTGTTACCACAAAGTACGAACAACTTGCAATTATTACAAAGATGCTTCCGGAGCTCAAATGGAAACCACTGGGGGAGAGAGAAACGTTCTTTTCGAGAAACACTACTGAGAAAGTTTAGAGAATCGGAATCTGAGGCTGACTGCAGAACAATTCAACTGCCGCCAAGTTACATTCCGCGTGACGATCACGAAGATAGATTACGATTCGTACGGAAGCATACAGTTAGTGTTTTTTTTATTGCTCCAATTACGAGGGGAACAAGAAAGAAAATGAAAGTAGTAATACAAGGGACACTTCACCACTCACCATACGGTGGCTTGCAGAGTATCTATGTAGATTACATACACACATACACTGTTGTAATATGTAAGGACCTGTAATGAAATTCTATCTTTCTTTTATCCCCACAGGTTTGGGATGCTTCATTTTATCTCATTACTGACGAGGCCTCGCAGTCGATAATGTCATTTCAAATCTATCCCTTCATTTCTGTAATCGTTTGATAATCGTTCCTTTCTTAAGTGGTAATCTGATATTCGTTCCTTCCTTACGTGGTGCCAGGACATGCAGACGAGGCGAAATAACCGTGCTTTATACATTTACTCAGAGACTTTACGAGAGGCGTTTGAAAAGTCCGTTCAGAAATAAAAACTACTTACGTGTTTGAGGGAAACCTTTTTTTCGACATTTTCTCCTTTTAGACTTATACACTTCGTCCAACGCTGTTCTAATTTGGTGATCCCTTCTGAATAATAGGAATTGCAGCAGTTAGTAGCTAATTTGCAGACATGGACAATCACCTCCTCGTTTGAATAAAATCCTTGTCCCGCCAGCCATTTCTTCAAATTGGGGAACAAATAGCAGTTCTAGGGAGCCACGTCTGGAGAATAGTGGAGATGCGAAACGAGCTGAATTCCTATTTCCATTAATTTTGCTACCGCAACTCCTGAGGAGTGTGCTGGTGCATTGTCGTGGTGGAGGAAGTTATTTTTGCTGACCAATCGGCGGCGTTTTCTTGCACCTCGGTTTTCAAACGGTCCAGTAACGATGAATAATATGCACCTGTAATAGTTCTACCCTTTTCTAGATAGTTGATGAGGATTATCCATTACGAATCCCGAAAGACAGTCGTCATAACCTTTCCCGCCGAAAGAATGGTCTTCGCCCATTTTGGTGCATATTCTCCCTTGGTAACCCACTGTTTAGATTGTTGTTTGGTCTCAGGAGTATAGTAATGTATCCATGTTTCATCCACAGTGACGACGCTGAAAGTCCTGCGGATTCTTTCTGAGCAGCTGCCAACCATCCTTGCAACACTTCACACGATTCCGTTTTTGGTCATGCGTGAGGAATCACGGAACCCATCTTGCAGATAGCTTTTCATGTCCAAATAATTATGCAAAATATTATGTACCCGTTCATTCGAGATGCGCACAGGACTAGCAATCTCACGCACCTTAACTATTCTGTCATCCACCATCATATCACGAATTTTATCAATGATTTCATGAGTCATAACCTCCAAAGGGCGTCTAGAACGTTCAGCGTCACTTGTGCCCATCTGGCCACCCCGAAAATTTCGAAACCACTTATAAACTGTTCTAAGCGAAGGTGCAGAGGCACCGCAAGGTTTATGAAGCTTCTCTTTAGTCTGCTGAGGCGTTTTGTCTTTCACAAAGTAATGTTTAATCACCACACGAAATTGTTTTTCGTCCTTTTTTTTGACAATTGCTCGACTTCCTTGATTCACACGAATGACAAACTCAAAGAAATGGACCAATATGGCTGAAACTTAGTATGCGTTCTTTCCAAAGATGCTACTAACTAAAGTGGTCTCTATACGCACCGGTGGCGCCATCTCTCGGACTTTTCAATGCCAATCATGGTACGAGGGGCGTTTGAAAAAATCAGTGCAAATATTTTTTTATGTCACTTACCTCTAAAAACGTAAATTTCTCCAAACAGTGCAAGCCAATTAACGTTGCGCAATTTTCTGTTTTTGCTTGTTCTTTCAGATCTCAGAATGGTTGTGTTAAAAACTGAAACTAGTTATCAAATCTGACGTTGGATTATTATCGGACAATATTATTGGATTCGGTACGATATTGCAGTCCCGTGTTATTCCGAATTACGATGCAAATTTCCTTTGTACATTCAAGCATGTCCACAGAAACATGGATGCATGTCCAAAGGAAAAGGCAATGCGGTTACTACAGCCGCTATGAAATACATTCTCAATTTCGATAATGGACAAACGTCAGCTACAGAAATTTTTGCTGAACCGGTACTTGAACCCGGATTTCTCGCTTATTGCGAATCGTCACCTTAGCGTTTAGCTATCCCTGCATTACTCACGGCCACACTCAAACTTTCTCATGTCGTCAACCATGCTTCTGCAACCTGTGCCAGTACATTTATTACGTATAGGCCCATGCAGGGGAGACATTTTATTTTGAAGTCGTTTGCCCGGTGCCGCTGGATAAATCTGATGTCGCGGTGTTGTTCAGAATTACGGGGCATGCATGTCCAAAGGAACTTCGCATTGTAATTCGAAACAACACAGGCCGCCGACACCGGGAAAGCAACTTTCAAATAAAATGTCTTACCTGTACGGGAATGTCCGTAATGGATGTACGAGTACAGGCTATAAGCGCATGGTTGATGACGTATCCAAGTTTGGGTGTTGCGTGAGTCGTGCACGGATAGCTAAATAGTGATGTGACCATTCGCGATAAGCGGGAAATCCGGGTACGAGCCCCAGTCAGGCGCAAATTTTCGGTATCGACATTGTATTATAAATCTGACGGTTGTCCATATTCGCAAATGCAAATACATTTAATGGACTAGTTTAAATTTTTTAAGATTTTCTTAAAATGTAGATTTTACTCCAGATACACGATATAGTGCTCTGGCTCGACTTGTGACACTCTGGCGTGCTGTGCGGTGCGTTCCGAATGAGTTTGCTCACCGCTAAGGTGACACCAGAACTGCAGGTGGGCCACTTATGCCCAGAATGCGCGTGCATTATCAGTGGGATGGGATCTTGCAGTATCGCTGTGAGGGCACAGACAAGAATGCTTACTAACGACATCCGTCATTAATCGATACTTCCATAGAGAAGGTCGACGACTGCGCCTGGGGCCGGCAGCAGCTAGTGGCCGGCAATCGAGTACACCGAAGCAAGGCTGTGTTGCCGGAGCGTAATAGCGGCGGCGGCGCTTGTGGCTTTGCTGACACGAGACGGCTGTTCGCTTTGAGCAACCGTGACGCGTTTGCTGAGTGATGAAACGGTACACGGCCCTAGGCGGTTGGCCTGGGCGTGCAGACACCATTGATCCGAGGTTGAGTGAGAAGTTATGGCTCCGAATGGATGGTCCCGTCATGGTCGTGCTTCTTGGAAGCCTGGTGTAAACATACCTAAGAGACATCTCGTAGTCCACCGGCTTCTCTTAGCTCATGATGCTGCTCTTTAAAATAGTCTTGATCGCAATATTATTATTATTATTATTATTATTATTATTATTATTATTATTATTATTTTCTTTCCTTTCTCAGACGTTATGTCTGGTTGAAAAGGGAAAGTGACGCGGACCTTAATCCTTTTAACTGTGCGGTATATGTTATATTGCATTTGGGGACTTTCGAGTAATTCAACATGTATCAATAATTACGGATTTCTGTAGTTGTATATGTAAGTTTGGATGTAGCTGTATTGCATTGATGTACTGGTGGATATTGTGTGGTATGACTCCTGTAGTTGATAGTACAATCGGTATAATGTCAACTTTATCCTGATGCCACATGTCCTTTACTTCCTCAGACAGTTGGAGGTATTTTTCAATTTTTTCTCCTGTTTTCTTTTGTATATTTGTTGTATTGGGTATGGATATTTCGATTAGTTGTGTTAATTCTTCTTTTTATTGATGAGTATGATGTCAGGTTTGTTATGTGTTGTTGTTTTATCTGTTATAATGGTTCTGTTCCAGTATAATTTGTATTCATTATTCTCCAGTACATTTTGTGGTGCATGCTTGTATGTGGGTACGTGTTGTTTTATAAGTTTATGTTGTACGGCCAGCTGTTGATGTATTATTTTTGCTACATTGTCATGTCTTCTGTGGAATTCTGTATTTGCTAGTATTGTGCACCCGCTTGTGATGTAATTTACTGTTTCTATTTGTTGTTTGCAAAGTCTGCATTCATCTGTTGTGGTATTGGGATCTTTAATAATATGCTTGCTGTAATATCTGGTATTTATTGTTTGATTCTATATTGCAATCGTGAATCCACCCGCCTCACTGTGTATGTTGCCTTTTCTTAGCCATGTGTTAGATGTATCTTGATCGATGTGTGGCTGTGTTAGACGATACCGGTGCTTGCCATGCAGTGTTTTCTTTTTCCAATTTACTTTCTTCGTATCTGTTGATATGTGATCTAAAGGGTTGTAGAAGTGGTTCTGAAATTGCAGTGGTGTAGCCGATGTATTTATATGAGTATTTCATTGTGTATTTTGCTAGTTTCTGCTCGTTCTATAAAGAATTTTCTTAATTTGTCTACCTGTCCATAATGTAGGTTTTTTATGTCGATGAATCCCCTTCCTCCTTCCTCTCTGTTCAATATGAATCTTTCTGTTGTTGAATGTATGTGATGTATTCTATATTTGTAGCATTGTGATCGTGTAAGTGTATTGAGTGCTTCTAGGTCCGTGTTACTCCATTTCACTACTCCACATGAGTAGGTCAATATTGGTATAGCATACGTATTTATAGGTTTTTTCTTGTTTCTTGCTGTCAATTCTGTTTTCAGTATTTTTGTTAGTCTTTGTCTATATTTTTCTTTTAGTTCTTCTTTAATATTTGTATTATCTATTCCTATTTTTGTCTGTACCCTAGATATTTATAGACATCTGTTTTTTCCATCGCTTCTATGCAGTCACTGTGATTATCCAGTATGTAATCTTCTTGATTAGTGTGTTTTCCCTCAACTATGCTGTTTTTCTTACATTTGTCTGTTCCAAAAGCCATATTTATATCATTGCTTAATTCTTCTGTTATCTTTAGTAATTGGTTGAGTTGTTGATTTGTTGCTGCCAGTAGTTTTAGATCATCCATGTATAGCAAATATGTGATTTTGTGTGGGTATGTTCCAGTAATATTGTATCCATAATTTGTATTCTTTAGCATATTGGGTAGTGGGTTCAGAGCAAGGCAATACCAGAAAGGACTTAATATCCAAACAAATTCAAATAATATCACATCATAGCCAATACAGATTAAGTGTGGAATATATCAAGGAGACTAAGTATGGTTTTCCAATTTTTCATTACTATGTTTAGGAACTGTATCAGTTTAGAATCTACTTTGTACATTTCCAATATTTGTAGTAACCATGAGTGGGGTACACTATAAAAAGCTTTTTAGTAATCAATGTATGCGTAGTGTAGCTACTTTTGTTTTGTTTTAGCTTGATATATCACCTCTGCATCTATTAACAGTTTCTTTTTAAATCCTCGTGCTCCTTTGCTACAGCCTTTTTGTTCTTCATTTATAATTTTGTTCTGTGTTGTATGTGTCTCTCATTTCTGTGTAATGACTGAAATTAATATTTTGTATATTGTTGGTCGGCATGTTATGGGGCGATACTTAGCTGGGTTTGCTGTGTCTGCTTGATCTTTAGGTTTCAGATACGTTATTCCATGTGTAAGTGTATCAGGGAATGTGTATGGGTCTGCAATGTAACTGTTAAATAATTTAGTTAGATGTGAATGTGTTGAGGTGAACTTCTTTAGCCACAAATTTGCTATTTTATCTTTTCCACAGGCTTTCCAATTGTGAGTAGAATTAATTGCTTGGGTGACTTCTTGTTGCAAAATTATCCTTCAAACATTTGTGGTATCATCTTGTATGTGTCTGTTTCTACTTGTATCCACCGTGCATGCCTGTTATGTTGTACCGTGTTTGACCATATGTTGCTCCAGAAGTGTTCCATGTCTGTTATGTTTGGTGGATTGTCTATTTTAACGTGTGTGTTATCTGTTGTCTGGTAAAATTTCTTCGGTTTGTGTTGAATGTTTGGTTATGTTTCCTTCTATTTTCACTTTTTTTGTATCTTCTAAGTCGTTTGGCCAATGCTTGTAATTGCTGCTTCTTTTCATCTAATTTCTCTAATTTCTTGTTATGAGATTGTACCTAACCTTTTTCCTTTTTTGTCTGATATTTCATTTCTTATGAATTGTGTAAGCTGTCCGATGTATTTTCTCAGATTTTCTATTCTGGTCTATAGCCTGTGTTGCTATGGTAGTTTTGTGGGTTTCTTCTGTGTGTTGGTTGGGTCTGATCTCTGCCTAGTGTATATTTAGTGTAGTGAGTGCTCCTATATAAACCAGTAGTTGAATCTCTTCCATAGTTGTATTTTCATTTATTTTGTTGTGTATGATTGTGTTGATAGTTGTTATTGTTGTTTCGACTTGTGCGTTATTTGGTGGTCTATGCAAGAATGGTCTAATGTCTGTATTTGTGTCTTTGTATTCTATATATATCAGCTGAAATTTTTCTTCTGTATCTAACATATGTGTCCCTTCGTGTTATATTTGTGCTTATTCTGGTGGCTGTCTTAAGATTTTGTTTTCCTCTGATTGCTTATTTGATGTGTGTTCTTTGTTTGTTTGCTCTGGGATATTTGAGTCCATTACTGTATTTTCTTCTTCTTCTTCTTCTTCTTCTGACTGCACATTGTTTTGTTCCAGTCTTTGTTGTACTTGTTTTTTGATGTTTTCTGATTCTGACTGAGGTATCCTGTTATTTTTCATCATCATTATAATTATTATTTCCTTCTTATCTCAGACGTTATGTCTGGTCTGAAGTAGAAAGTATTATTATTTACTGTTGTGAGTGACCGGTTGACTCCAGAGCCGTGGATGGACACTGCTAGAGTTCCGTCGACCCTCGACGCCCGTGTAGCTGCTCATCTAGAAGTGTCCATCCACCGCTCTGGAGTCTGAAGATTACTCTTTCATAGAGTCGAAACCGGTCACTCACTACAGTAAAAAAAAAATTAAAAGTTTGCCATCAAGACTACTTTAAATTTTAACTTCAATTGCTTTTATGTCCTCCTTGTTTCATCTGTCATGCGATATTTCCCTGCCGAAGCAGCGGAGTCCCTGATCTTCGTCTACGTCATGATCACCAATCCTGGTGTTTTGTGTTTTCATTTCTGCTACTTCTCATTATTTTCGTCTTTGTTCGATTTACTTTCAGTCCATATTCTGTACTGATTACAGTGTTCTTTCAATTCAGCAGCTCCTGTAATCCTTCACATTCACTGTAGATAGCAATGTCATCAGCAAATCTTATCATTGATAACCCTTGACCTTGAATTTTATTTCCACTCTTGACCTCTCTTTTCTCATTGCTTCTTCGGTCAATAGATTGGACGGCAGGGGACAGAAGACTATACCCCTTTCATGAACCCATTTTATTCGGTACACCTCTTTCTTGATCTTACTCTTTTGCAGTTCCCTCTTGTTTCTTGTACATATTACGTCTTTTCCTATAGGTTACCCTCATTTTTGACACTCAGGCTAGCCTGACAGAGCCAACAAAGAAGGTCCAAGGAACAGAGTACATAGTCACGCGATCATTCAGTAAGCGCGATTATGCCACGGAGATGGTCAAATAACTCCAGTGGCTGATGCTACGAGAAATAATCGCAGTGTAGAGTACTGTTAAAATTCCCTAGAGCGTATGTCCTCATAACAGTCGATCAATGTCTTCTTTCCTCGGGCATATGGGCCACGAAAACACCATGAAGGCAAAAGTAGAACAAAACTCCCTTCACCTGAAGAAGACAGCTGGCACAATCTTGTTAATATCGTGCACGAAGTAGCAACAACAAATCGGCCCGACGCCTGGAAACACACTACTAATCAATCGTGACGAGAAAACCTAAGAGATATAAAATTAGAGAGATTACCCTAATCTCGAAGGCTTACCGACAATTGTCCTAGCAGATCATACGTGAAAGGAACAGGGCGCACATAAAAAGGGGGAGTGTTAATAGAACGGGAAGCTCACACGCCACACATCACAAGGTGGAGTGCGAAGTGACAATGTAGATTTAGATGCCATTGCTGACTCATTTGCTCAAGCAGATGACGCTCTTGTGCTAGCTGACTCTTCCGGCTGAACTTCGCCAGCTGCTATCCGATTTTTGGGTTTCTAGTGGTGGCTGTCTAGTCCGATAAATGTGATCCTAGAAAATTAACTGTATCGGATTTGCTACCTTTATGGTTCATGTAGTCTCCGAACATCAACTGTTTATGTTCTCATGGGGGGTTTGGGGCTTGTCCACGTGGGTTAAGACTTTAACAACACCTGTAAGAAATCTATTCAGTGCGCTAAACTCCATGACTCCATGATACAATCACATGCAGTGTCTTCTACAGCTACTGCAACGTAAAAGCGGCGGCGCTTGTAATGTGTATCGTGAGGGTACGAGATTATTCATGATTTTATAAGTAATAGTGAGCTAGTGGGAGAAACACGTACTGTTGTAGCATATAAATGAACAGGCGTTACAAGTTTAGCATTAGTGGGGAGAGGAGCTCTAGGATTAAAGTTATCACTAGCTGGGATCATAGCTTTTTTAAACCTTGTTTCGTTGTTCTGTGGTTTGCATGTCTGAGATATACCATTTCGGCTTCGTACGCCTCCAAGTTTGGTCGATCTGCGCTGACAATTACAGCAAAGTGATAGCTCCGCCGAGCGTTGCTCCAAGGAATAACGGTGACCCGAACGCCCAGCAGACCAGAATATCAATAAACTTAAGACTTGTTTGTGTGTTCGTGTTAAAAGATTGCCTGTAAAATGAAATGAGAATGAGTCGTTTTATAAAGAGTGAAGATTAAATAGCGTTTTACCCACAAATTGTCTAGCTCCTCCAACAGTAGAGTTACTAATAATTACTATAATGAGGGACTAAGGTTAATGTTGATAATATTTCCCTACCTTGGGGCTACGTCATATAATACTATTCAAATGAATGTTTCGTCATTTGATTGTATAGGTATTTATTCTATTGTACAATCATGAATTCCGGCTTGGCCATTTTCAAATACCACAATGTTAAACATCATTACAATTCTGTAAACGAAGGCATCGACGAAGAAATATATTACAACCAAGTTCAATACCTTTCGGCGATGGTTTCGTTTTCAGAAGTCTGATACTGCTTACAATGTGGTACTCGATAATGTCCAGAGGACCGAAATCATAGTATACATTAGCATAAACCGTCAGTACAGCCAAATGGCGGGACTTTTTAAGTCAAACAACAAGGAGAAGCTGTCGCGAGTCCGTCAACGTTTACTGCATCACAACATTTTGACAGACATGAGCTCTGGTACTACGTCCAGGAGATGAGAAAAGCTCTCCGTCTGCAGGCCACAAGTGGCGCATCTGGACCATCCGACCGCCGTGTCATCCTCAGATGACGATGCGGATAGGAGGGGCGTGTGCTCAGCACACCGCTCTTCCTGTCGTTATAATGGTTTTCTTTGACGGAAGCAGCTATTATTCGGTCGAGTAGCTCCTCTGTTGGCATCACGAGGATGAGTGTAACTTGAAAAATGGCAACGGTGCATGGTGGCCCGGACGGTTACCCATTAAACTGTTTACCACGCCTGACAGCGCCAAACTTAGATGATCGGATAGAACCGGTGTATCCACTGCGGCAAGGTCGTTATCCAGGAGATGACAGGCTTGTACCATATTTTCGTTGTGTGCCCCATCCTAAGGTATGTTGCTACAAAGGCTAAACTTCGCGATGAGACCTATGTGAATGTGTGGTGCCGCACGGCCACGGTGTCACCCTTTGCTCTGTGGCGTCATTGGGAAGTGGTTTGGAGGGCCACGTGGTCAGCATCAACATCTACATCTACATCCATACTCCGCAATCCACCATACGATCGTGGCGGAGGGTACCTCGTACCACATCTAGCATCTTATATCCCTGTTCCACTCTCAAACAGAACGAGTGAAAATGACTCCCTAAATGCCTCTGTACGAGCCCTAATCTCCTTATCTTTGTGGTATTTCCTCCAGATATAAGTTGGCGGCAGTAAAATTGTACTGCAGTCAGTCTCAAATGCTGGTTCTCTATATTTCCTTTCCTCCAGAGACTCCTACCCGAGTTCCTGAAACATTTCCGTAAAACTCGCGTGTTGATCAAACCTACCAGTAACAAATCTAGCCGCCCGCCTCTGAATTTCTTCTATGTTCTCCCTCAATCCGACCTGATAGGGATCGCGAACGCTCGAGCAGTGTTCAAGAATAGGTCATATTAATGTTTTATAAGCGGTCTCCTTTACAGATGACCCATATCTTCCCAAAATTCTACCAATGAACCCAATACGACTATCCGCCTTCCCCACAACTGCCATTACACGCTTGTCACTCTTCATATAGCTCTGCAATATTACGCCAAAATATTTAATCGACATGACTGTGTAAAGTGCTACACTTCTAATGGAGTATTAATATATTACGCGATTCTTTTTCCTATTCATCTGCATTAATTTACATTTATCTATATTTAGAGTTAGCTGCCACTCTTTACACTAATCACAAATCCTGTCCAAGTCATCTTGTATCCTCCTACAGTCACTCAACGAAGACACCTTCCCGTACACCACATCATCATCAGCAAACAGCCGCACGTTGCTATCCACCCTATCCAAAAGATCATTTATGTAGATAAACAACAGCGGACGTACCACACTTCCCTGGGGCACTCCAGATGATACCCTCACCTCCGATGAACACTCACCATCGAGGACGACGTACTGGCTTCTATTGCTTAAGTCTCCGAGCCACTCACGTATTTGGGAACCAAATCCATATGCTCGTACCTTAGTTAGGAGTCTGCAGTGGGGCACCGAGTCAAACGCTTTTCGGAAGTCAAGGAATATGGCATCCGTCTGATATCCTTCATCCATGGTTCGCAAGATTTCATGTGTAAATAGGGCGAGTTGCGTTTCGCAGGAGCGGTGCTTTCTAAAGCCGAGGTGATGCATGGACAGCAACTTCTCTGTCTCAAGGAAATTCATTATATTTGAACTTAGAATATGTTCGAGAATCCTGCGACAAACCGATGTTAAGGATATTGGTCTGTAATTTTGAGGTTCCGTCCTTCTACCCTACTTATATGCAGGCGTCACCTTTTTTCCGCTCTTCTGGCTGTTATCGATTTTCCAAAGAGCTGCTGCAGCTCCTCGTTCAAGCAGCACATCGATAGTCGTCACGAGAGTGATTGGATCCATTCAGTTTTTCCCACCAAGGTAAGATCCCAGGCAGTAACAGTGACAGAACTTAGATCTCCCTCAGGGCAGGCAGACGCGCTGACAACGTTTGTTCCCAAAGTTGATTTACTGCATACTCATGTCGATGGAAGGGAATAAATGTGGCACAAGCAAATTCTAACGAAAGAAAAATCAATCTTAACTGAAGGTGTTGCTTTGACTGAAAGATGCTCCATAATCTATAGCAGTCTGAAGGCTATTATTACGCCGTACGTGGTTCATGCAAAAAAAGAAAGAAAGAACTTAAATTGCACTAATGCGATATTACGAATTAGTTACAGATTTTCATCGACAATACGATAAAATCTGTCAGTGCTGCGTATAATGGATAATACCTTGAGCCCCCAGTGTGCTATACAAAAACGTTTAAGTAACTTAAAGCTCTCGCGGAAGCATTTGAATGAGGCTCCCACACAATGGCTAAATCCTATTCAAAACGGTAATGAATGACGTAAAAAGCTCGCGGTTTCAGTAGCAACACGAATTAATTTCGGTAGATTAAACGCGGAAGTGTGCCGGGAAACCCACAAACAGCGCTGAACCCATCAATTAATCAACAGAAGAGACGTCAGCAGTTTTAGGGACGTAACAACGGGCCCCACAACATACATTTGTTCGGTTTTGTCTGTATACCCATGCATTAACGACGTACAGCAGGCCGTTATTCAGATGAGTGTGTGTGTCATCTGGGTTTCCACTCCACAGAATCAACAGCAACGATTTTCGGTTGCGCAATAGTAGGAAAATGTAAGAGTACATTAAATTGGGATTTTTGTACTGTTCAGGTTTGATTTTTTGTAACTCTCTTACATGTTAAGAAAAAGTGATAAAGTTTATAGCTCCCTGATACTCCTGACAAACAAGAACGAGAGTTTTGGTTACGGTGTGATCAATATAGTAGATAATACCTAAGTGTCGCAGTTCGAATATGTGACATCTGAGACAGAAAATACTAATAATCTTAGTGTTCTGCCAATTTTTTGTATACGGGAAACTAACTCTGGTACAGAATCTGGTGTTCTGTGCTGATCTCTGTGTGAGATCAGATTGAGGTGGTTCACCACTACCTCCCTCGGACCTGTTACGATATAACAACTGCATATCTGTATCTAATTAATATCTAAGATTTATATTTGCACAGCGCACTTTGTGTATGTGTTGTTACGAATGAAATACAAGGTAAAAGACGCTTGGCGAAGCCCCTATAGCGACATCCTATTCTTTCATAATTGCGTCAGTCTGGGACGGGGGACACCGAATTTAACAATTCATCAACAGAAGAGACGTCAACAGTCTTACGGAAGGGACAACGAGCCCCATAACAAGAGAGATCGTCATATCAAATTTAAACATGGCTCATTACAGCAGCCGTAAAGAAACTTTCAGTAAATGTATACAACCGATCAGTTGCACAAAGTTTATTCTGCAGCTTATTATAAGAACAGGTACTGGCTTATTACAGTAAACTTGATTTGGTTATTTGCAACGTCAGATTGGGAGACAGGCGGTATGTTATGTTAAAATGTGTAGATTGAGACCCTAGGTCAAGTTCGCTATAATTTAGTTACTGATTGCTAGTTTCAGCTCACTGATTAGTCACCTTCAGAATTAAAATGCAGAAAACTTTCAGTACTTTAGACATGAAGATGGCTCGTCAATGAGCTGAAACTAGCGGTCAATAAAGCAATTTTAACTATCTTGACCTAGGATTCTTATCCAGACGCTCTAATAAACTGTACACAACCGATGAGCTGTATGCATCGTTTATTGAAAGATCTGCCTATATTTTCTAACATGTAATATAGTCTTTGTGAGTAGGTACCAATACCCACAAGTCACTTATATGTTTGTATGCTTTTTGACGTCGTTTTATGCATTGTTTTAGGCTTTATTTGATCTATGAGGTGATACTATGCTTTGAATAAGAAGGAGAACCTTTGTGAAACGCTGGTTTATTTTTAACGACGAATACTAAAAGAAATATTCCTGGATCACAGCTGTATAGCTTTGATCAGTGTTGCCGTTACAGCTATTTGGAACGAAAATATTGTGTCGTGTTGGGTAACACGTAACATTTAGTTACCATCCGTGTTACCGTCAGATCAGACACTACTCGTCTCACTGGCGATATTCTGCTGTAATTCACGGTCTTCGTTTGAAGGAAGAAATGAGACGAATTACAAGTTCGGATTAAGGGAGGAAGGTGAAGGAAATCAGTTGTGTCCTTCCGAAGGTACCATCCGGGCTTGTGCCTCTAGCTAACACGGAAATCATGGAAAAGCTAAATCAGGATGGCCGGACGAGGGTTTAAACTGTCGTCATCCTGAATGTTAGTCCAGTGGGCTAACCACTGCACCACCGAGCACGTCATCTTCATTTGAAGCAGCGTCTTTTGTACTGATGGTTTGTCACGTCAGTGGTGTGACTTGGACGAAGCCCCACGTAATGACTACAAGTCTTTTATTGAATTTGTATTTGACTGTACATCTTAGTAAAATTCAGTTTGTGTCAACAGTTAGATTATTTTATGATATGTTAACAGGAAACGGTGGACATTTGGGTAAAACGGCAAAACTTTCAGTAACAAAGAACACTACAAAAATGCCGAATTAAAAATTGAACGGAATGTACTTGTTCTATATATATCAAATTATTGACTTTCATTAGCTGAGAAAAAAAAATTGAAAGTGACGTTTTTAAAGGCTTACTGATATTTTAAGGAAATAATAGTATTTAAAACTTCGACTGCGATAAATAGTTTTGCCGAAGAGACTAAGTATTTTGACCCTTGGAGTGATACAGTTAAACTGATAATCCTTTTAAATGTCGCAACAGTGGGTAATGCTATGCTATCAAGCAGGTTTGGTGGAATAGTTTCTTTGATACTATCTCATCACAACACCTATCATGCTTCTGCAGAAAAAGAGGTGGTTTTGTGAAATAATAGATAAATAATTTTTGTGCATAACTTATAAATATCCGGATAATTGCGAGTAGGACTCCAGCAACGACGTTAATATACAAACGTTATTGTGTAAATAGTTAGTTCATCCATCCCAGGAGTCGATATGTGAAATGGTTCAAATGGCTCTAAGAACTATAGGCTTAACATTTGATGTCAGCAGTCTTAGAAGCTATTTAAACCTAACTAACGTAAGGACATCATACACATCCATGCCCGAGGCAGGAGAAAGGGAGAAATGATCATTGTAATAAAATATGTGAAATCAGGGCTCATATAGAGAGAGACTGAAGCATTCCCTTTTTCTGCACGTTGTTAGGGAATGGAACGATAGAGGAAATGGCTGACGATGATTCGAATAACCCTCCGCCAGGCACTTACGTGTAAGTTGCAGATTTGTCTTTTAGGTGTAGATGTGATAAGACGTTAATGAACTTTATAATTTAAAGTAATGTCGCACACTATAAATTTTATAGTTCAAGCCGCCTACCAATTACGGAGTATAAATTTTTGTAAGTTGTTTTTGCACGATTTCTGTTGCAGACAAGTCCTGGATGGACCTGTGGCCGGGTCTTCCAAAGGAGGCAGGAAATGTAGCGATTCTGTGGAAGCATAACACTGCAGCATGGCACTAGCCAAAGGAACTGGTGGGCACAGGCTTTTAGCATCTCGATTACAGCAGCAGAGTTGTTTTCGTATTGTGAGGGTGGCAATGGCTGACACACAAACCTGCCAGCGCAACAGTAAGGCAACTGCTTACATGATGAGGTAAGTACTTTCGCCACAGCAGTGCTGTGGAAATGTTGTCAAGAACATAACAAAAAGTGGTTTATCAGCACACATGAGTCACTATGTCGTACAAATAACTGTGACTTTTTAGCGGAGATGGTGAGAACCCGCCAGACCTACAACGACGAGGGGCCACGCCACGCAACGTCGTACCATAGGACAGGAAGGGACCTACTTTAAGACTGGTCTGAAATGGTGATAATTTTGGCGTCTGAATTCAGCCAGGAAACACTGGACCAGCGAGGATTTTACACACTTCTTTCACTTGTAGAACACAAATTTAGGAGACGAGATACCGGCAGAATTGAAGCTGTCGGTGTGAGTCGTGACTCGTGCTTGGGTAGCTCAGTCGGTAGGGCACTTGCCCGCGAAAGGCAAAGGTCCCGAGTTTGAGTCTTGTTCCGGCATCCAGTTTTAATCTGCCCTTAAGGTAAGCCTTTACAGCACCGACGGATTACATACAAGTAAGTACGACTGCAAGACGTAAACCTTGCTTGTTCCCTAACACCCTCGCGTCATGCCCATGCCTAAAACAAATATTCGCACGCTTATGCAACGGAGAACAGAAGCGGTAATTGTATATTCCCTCACAGCATTTCTATACGGCTGCCTCTAATAATTTCAGCAGGCGCTCTCAAAAAAATTAGAGTGCATGCAATCCTGCAGAAGAACTACAGGTAATTCCCAATAACGCAATGAACCTAAGCCCAAACAGACGGAGCGGAAAGGATCATCGAAATCAGAACAAATTGCAATGCACAAATACACGAGTGAAACTTGTCACATCACTCCCGAGCAGAGAGAAACGCAGCGATCTTCTCGTCCACAGCTGACTCCACACACCATCGCACCATTCCAGAGCTGCTGACAACACTGGCCAGCACTCCACGACGTGACCTCGGCGACACAAAAACGCTTGCTGTCGAGCTTAAGAACAACGCTCAACGCCCTCCCTCCCTTTCTCCCCCCCCCCCCCTCCACCGCGTCATGCGATCCACCTCTTGCCTGATCCGGGACGCCTTAAGAAGTTTTCACAGTGGTGTAGGTGCATATCAAAAGCGATGCGCTGTTAGCGAGTATCGATACCACCAGATCAACTTTTTTGGCCATTTAATCACCATCGACGAGTGCTACCGGTGTGGGACAGAGAAAAAGGAGCAAGGCAAGTGGTGGACCACTTGAAAAGGCTAAAATCCGGTTATCATTGTGCTAGATGGCACTGAGTGTTTAATGGAACTACCTTGGTGTACTGCTGATGGATTATGTTTCTAAGGGGTTATCTTCGTTAGGGGTAAATCGTCACAGGAGATTTCTACCAAAATCTCCTGACTTGCATAGGGCCAGCAGTTAATGCAAAGCGCAACGAGAGTCTTTCTATGGAGTGTATCTTCGCCATGGCAACGCCCCGGCTCATCCTGCAGAGGGCACTCTGCCACACGAGATGCTACACTGGCGCATTACATTTTGTGTCGCTCGCCTTATTCTCTTAGAATGTTGCCCATGACTTCTTCCACTCTCTTTAGATGAAGAGACCATTTATTGGCAGGCGTTTACAGAAAGACGAGATGATGTTCGAGGTGGAACGATTCCTGAACAGCTCAAACGTGGGCTTTTACCATTACAGTGTCCGCCAAGATATTCATGATTGGCAACAAAGGAACTATTCAAGGGTGGATATAGAAGGATTGACTTCAGCAAGTCAGACCCGCGTCCGACTACCCTGATTTTGATTTTCTGATATTTTCGTAAGTCGCTTCAGGCAAATGCTGGAATGATTCCTTCGGGAGGGCACAGCCGACTTCCTTCTCCATCCTTCTTTAGCCGACAGGACCGATGCCTAGCTGTTTGGTCTCCTCCTTCAAACAAACCAACCAACCAACCTCAACACAAAATTTATTGTCGTAGTTTCGTTTCTTTCAGTTGATAAAACCTTATGACTTACAGCTAGGTGGCTCAGTTAGAGAGTGTCAAGCTATAAATGCAGAAGACTCGGGTTAGAGTCTCAGTTAGTCCCAGCATTTTTCCATGTCATTTATCACTTTGTTGATGTGAAAATTGCCGAGTTGCACCGTGCATCGGAATCAACTGTAATCCCGCCCCTCCTTGTTGCTGGCTGGTAAAGTCAGGTAAGTAGGAGGAAGGCAACGACATAGCATTTCCTAAAGTATCATCCCTCTTAATTCAATCTATTGTTTAGAAAAATCTTAGGATTGACGACAGCCTCACTTTCTTTTAACTTCACAATTTATTTTCGTATGTTATGGTACACGATCACTTCTACATCTACATAGATACTCCGCAAGCCACCATAAGGTGCGTCGCTGAGGGTATCCTGTACCTACTTGTCATTTTTCCTCCTGTTCCACTCGCAAATACAGCGAGGGAAAAACGACTGTCTGTACGCCTCCATATCAGCCCTAATTTCTCGTATCTTATCCTCGTGGTCCTTATGTGTGACATATGTTGTTGGCAGCAGCAGAATCATTCGACAGTCAGCTTTAGGTGCCGTTCCTCTAAATTTTCTCAGTAGTGTTTCCCGAAAAGAATGCCGGCTTCCCTCCAGGGACACCCGTTTGAGTTCCCTAAAATCTCCGTATCATTTACCTTTTGTTAGAACCTACCGGTAACAAATATCTAACAGCTCTCCTCTGCATTGCTTCAATGTTTTTCTTCAATCAAATCTGTTACAGATTCCAAACATTCGCGTAGTACACAAGAATAGGTCGCACCAGCGTCCCATATGCGGTCTCCTTCACAGATGAACCACACTTTCCTAAAATTCTCCCCAATATATCGAAGTAGACCATTTGCCTTCCCTACCATAGTTTTCACATGCTTGTTCCACCTCATATCGCTTTGACTGTGTCGAGCAAGACGTTAGTAATACTGTATCTGAACATTACAGGTTTGTTCTTCCTGTAAATCGGCATTAACTTACATGTAACTTCCTGACAGATTAAAACTGTGTGCCGGACCGAGACTCGAAATCGGGACCTTTGCCCTTTGCGGGCAAGTGCTCTACCAACTGAGCTACCCAAGCAATGTAGGAGAAGAGATACTGGCAGAAGTAAAGCTATGAGGACGGGTCGTGAGTTGTGCTTGGGTAGCTCAGTTGGTAGAGCACTTGCCCGCGAAGTGCAAAGGTCCCGAGTTCGAGTCTCGGTCGGGCACACAGTTTTAATCTTCCAGAAAGTTTCATATCTGCGCACACTCCGTTGCAGAGTGAAAATCGCATTGTATTAACTTACATTTTTGCACATTTAGGGCTAGCTGCCATTCGTCACAACAACTGGAAATTGGGTCTAAGTCATGTTGCATCTTCCTACAGTCACTCAACTTCGACATTTTGCCGTACTTCATGGAATCATCAGCGAATAACCACAGACTGCTACCCACCATGTCCGGCAAATAGTTTGTGTGTATAGGGGACAACAGCGGTACTATTGCACTTCCCTGGGGCACTCCAGACTATATCTTTGTCTCTGATGAACACTGGCCGTCGATGACAACTTACTGGGTTCCACTATTTAAGAAGTCTTAGGACCACTCACATACCTATGAACTTATTCTATATCCTCGTACTTTCGTTAACAGACTGCAAATGCCGTCGGGAAATCTAGAAACATGGAATCTGTCTGTTGCGCTTCATCCATAGTTCTCAGTATATCATGCGGGAAAAAAGAAAGCTGAGTTTCACCCGAGCGATGTTTTCTAAAACCATGCTGACTGGTGGACATAAGCTTCTTATCCTCAAGAAAGTTTATTGTATTCGAACTGAGAAAATGTTCAAGGATGGTGTAGTAAACAGAAGTTACCAATATTGGTCTGTAATTTTGGGGGTCCGTTCTTTTACATTTCTTGTATACTGGAGTCACCTGAACTTTTTTTACAGTCGCTTGGACTTTGCAATGGGCGAGAGATTCACGATAAATGCTGAAACGCCCCTTAGAAAAAATATATACGACTGTGCTTAACCTGAAACACAATATTTTTGGCGCAACGCAGTCTGACTTCCAAAAATCCCTACGAAAGAATGGCCCTGACTAACATTAACCTATACGTTTCACAAATCACTTACCTCACAAAAATCTTCGTTACTCAAGCTACTGCAATACAGCGAGCACCACTACTGCCAGCTAAATAAAAGATTCAAACTACGGAAGTCAGTAACTACTGAGGCACAGTTAGCAAATGAAAGGTTTTAATAGAGAACAAACAATGTATTTACCTTAATAGTCATAATATATATATCAGTTCATGACACCAATTCTTACAAATTTCAAAACTCCGCCGTCTCTCTCCCCACGTCCACCACTGCTGGCGGCTCACCTCCAACTGCGCAACGCTACGCGCTGTTAGCATCCACCTGCCTCTCCTCAACACTACAACAATGCAAACTAAACACACACTGCGCACAGCACAGCCAGTGATTTTTCATACCGAGCGCTAAGCGGCGTTACCAATAAGAAAACCTAAACAGCCTACTTACAATGCATGCTACGTAAGGGGCCAATGTCGTAGAGTACTCTTTGTGAAATGGAACTGGGAATCCAACCGGATCTGGCGATTTATTTATTTTCAAATCTAAGTTGCTTCTCTACGCCGTGCATGCTTATTTCTCTGTCGTCCATACGGGAGTCTGCCCAATGGTCAAATGACGGTATGTTTGCGCCGTTCTCCTGTGTGAACTATTTCTTAAACGTAAAATTTAAAACTTCAGATTTCGTTTTGCTACCTTTAACTACTACACCAGACTGAGTCTTTCCCGTCCTTTATCCACTTACTAGGCACGCAATTCTTAAGACCACGATATACAATCTGTTTAAACTTTGCCCATAACTTCTCTACATCCATCTTACTGGCTCCAAGTGGTGCCCATTCCCTGTCTTAGTAAGACGTTAATAACGGCTTATGTGCTCTATCTAGCAGAAACCGTCTCCTAGCGTTCTTGGCGGACTTATTAACTTTCGTAATTATAATCATCTTGTGGTGTTGCAGTTCATCTTATGTCCGTGATTGCTATGAAAATAGGACGAGCTATTCCGCCTTATGAAAGACACATTTTCGGTTTCGTTTAATCCAGACATGTTTCAGCACTTTGTGTGCTATCTTCAGTGGGTTATTTTATATTCTTACTGTAAAATTATTGTTGCGTATTAACATTTAGAGTAACTTTAGGTGTAAAATATTTACAGTTGTGCATGAAAAATTATTTTAAAATATTATTCATCGTTTGTTTACAGTTCATAGTCGAGAATATGTATTAACGACCTGATGCACTGTATGTTGTTTATTACATTATGTCTAAAATTCTAGTTACAGCTTAATTGGCGAAAGAATGAATGTATGCATTAATTTACGTAACTTACATGAAGCTATTGGATATTTATGTTGGTAGGCACAATCTACACCACCTCAGCTGCAAACAGCAAAACATTGCTCTGTTTATTATGCATTTAAGAACGGAAATAACTATACATTACGTTCTTTCGTGTGTAAGTTACGGCTTTGGTGTTGTGGTGTTTTCTCATATGTTTTGGCGAGGCGAATACGCTAATTTCTGTGGCTTATGGTTGTTCGACAAAGCACTTTCTACCAATTTTCAAACGTGGGCAGAGTTTTCGCCGCCGTTGCGTGTTGTAGCTGTGTAGTACTCATTCGTTTTGTGGAGTGTTTGTTTGAGTGAGGCACGCAAGTTTGAAGTGTGGCGTTTATGGTGATTCATTGTGTGTGTGTGTGTGTGTGTGTGTGTGTGTGTGTGTGTGTGTGTGTGTGTGTGTGTGTCTTCTCAACAGAGAGAGAATGGGTGTTTCTGTTCTTGGGTAAAACGAAACTGAAATGGTTTCTTGCATAAAGCGGAATACCTCGTTCTATTTTCGTAATTATAGTTGCTATACTTACATCGTGATCGCTAATCCCAGTTTCTGTACTGACATTGTCGATAAGGTAACCCATATTGTAGCTACAAAGTCTAAGATATTTCCATTTAATGTGGGCTGCCGAGCTAGCTATTCAAGACAAGTTTCAGAAAACGTATTCAAAATTATTTCGCATGAATGTCTGTCTGTACTCCCCACGACTAATCCGTGGACGTACCATTCTGTACTCGACATGTTAAAGTGTCTCCAACTAGTATTGGAATGATCTGTGAATGTCAGGATGACTTCTTCAACATGGACGAGGAGGTTTCACTGAAATCTCCCTTCCTTTATTCCTTAGTTTTCTTTAACATTAATTGTCGTTGCGGTGCTCGTGCATTCGCTTTAGGCTAACTTGCTGACAGATGGCTGGGTGTTGTGTGATGTCCTTAGGTTAGTTAGGTTTAAGTCGTTCTAAGTTCAAGGGGACTGATGACTATAGCTCTGAAGTTCCATAGTGCTCAGAGCCAATTTTGAACTTGCTGACATATTTGTGAATTTAGTGCTATCGATGACACCAAAAATTACACATCTAGTGCAATAACGTGTAAGACATCATGTTAGCGTTTTTACAGTTTCAAAGTTCTGTTCATGTCGATGATGATTGTGGGAGTTCAGAAAGACGTGCAATAACTTTTCCAAAGACACTGTTTTCTACGTTCCACCAAATTACTCGTTTCCCACTATACATACTTACATTCATCTGGTTGTTGCAGTATGATAAATATTTTCTAGGTCATCGCAGTCGTAACACACTTTTTGACATGGGTGTAATTCAGAATAATTCTTAGATGTCACTGGATACGTTCACTTAATAATTGCCCATTGTATCAAGGTGAATATTTGAGGAGCATTTTTTTAAGACTGGAACACCTTTAAGCTTCTGAAATTCACGTAGTTTTTAAGTGCTGTAGCCGTAGAATCACACATCAGACGCAAGTATTTCGGGAAAATAACGTGTGAAGCTGTGATTATCGCTGAATGATCGTGTACCGAATGACGAAAGTTTGAAATTTTTCTTGAGCTCCTTGTTATGTCAGCGAAGTACATCGAAGCATGTGTAATACTCACGGTATCACGCGTATGTTGTGTTCGTAGAAACGACTAAGCTGCTATGTACACATCCGCCTCTGTAGTCTAGAGTCTTAACTAACGCTTATGTGGGCGCAGCCAGTCAAAATCCTGATGGAAGAAATTTTCACCAGCCGTTTTTGTAAGGCAGGAAAGGAGGGATACTGGCATAAAGATTCTGATCACAACACCGCTCCAAACGACTTCAGATCCTAACCACTCAACAATGGCTCGAGCAGTCAAGGCTTGTGTCTCTTGTGATGCAATTCCATTGAATCTGAACTCGATCCAGTTAGGCGCAGAATTAGAGGTCGGTGGAGAATCGTGACGAGCTTATTAATCTCAGTAACCAGCACCAGCAAGTCGGTCACTACGATGAATCTCATGAAGCTACACTCAGCTGCTGCAGTGTGGCCCTCGCAGCACGGGGCGAGGTAGATGTGTGTTGCACGGGATCAACTGGCGTCCAGGCTACAGTTCATGACTCATGTACGCCGGAATGCTGCATACTCCGTCCGGCTAGCAGCACGCGTTCCAGTTAAGCCTGCCGCGCTGTGCGTGTACTGTCAGAGGCGTAGAAGACTGACCGAACACTTGCAGAGGACGACGGCCTCCTGGTGATAAGTCTTGCCTCTGTGAGGAGTGGTAAGGGACGCAATAGTGCCTACACCAGCGTAGTAGAGAGAGAGGTTGAACCGTCGCGGTCCCGGCTGCCATCCACTGTTCCACTGACCAGGTATTGAAATGCTGCAGGGTGAGCCTGGACTGGTGCCACAGTGGAGCAGCACCAAGACCCATGAGGCAATCTTGGCTCTAGTAAATGGTGCCATGGTGGCAGCTGACAGTAAGAATTGGCGGCTTTCTCGCATACATCGATGTCAGCAGCCCTATGATGCGAGTATATGACTAACATGTTGCAGTTGGAGCGCAGAGCCCTCTGACGTGGGGGCTCCCGGGTGGTGACCGGTGCGGCGAGCTGACGAACGAAGCTCTAACAAGCCTTCCATGGGGACCCGTCCTCGTGCTGTTATGGCGGGCGACCTACATTGGGTTCATGTTAATCTGTGTCCATCGAGAACCGATGTGGCTTGTGCTGTGATTTATCACAAGGGAGCCGAGCTGTTAGAGCAGTGTTCACAGTCATTTTTGTCGGCCTTCCTCCTGTTTGTTGGGTATGGATGCCCGTGTCTGCATGGTTTTCGAAGGGCAATGTGATTCATTCGCTGATATCTCATTATAATTTGTTTTGTGTGTTAATCTTATGTAGCTGTCGTGTTTGTGAATCTTTATCCAGTGTTAGGCATCGTGTTCCAGAAGAAAGCTTATTTCGAATGTTGAGGGTGTAAATTCGTATATGCTTTACTTGTTCTTGTCCACCGTCCCTTAATTCTTCTGATTTTTAAGTAAATAGTTGGTCACGTAATTTTCAATTGGAGGCGCAGTGAAATGTTTAGTAATATGTTACTGCGGAGTGTTAATTGGCTCTCGGCTCTGAGCACTATGGGACTTTACTGCCGAGGTCATCTCTCCCATAGAACTTAGAACTACTTAAACGTAACTAACCTAAGGACATCACACACATCCATGCCCGAGGCAGGATTCGAACCTGCGACCGTAGAGGTCGCGCGGGTCCAGACAGTAGCGCCTAGAGCCGCTCGGCCATCCCGGCCGGCGATAATTAATTGTTCGTGTCACAATGTTTGTCTGTTCTGTTATTTCATTGGCCTGTTTATAACTTCCTATTGTGTTCTGATTTCTTTGAAGCTATTTCCAAAGGCCTATGTTGTCTGACAGATTATATAGTGCGCCGGTTCCATTGAAGAAGGCCAGATAAATTTTAGTCTGCTCTAGGATGCAATTGTTTACTCCGAACCTCTATGGTCTAATGTGTGTGAACTGGTAAGTTTTGAATATCACGCGAGTGTCCTTGTGGCTGCTGCAATGGTTTAGCAAAAAAAGAAAATATTTCTGCTGTTATTATCTTATTGCTGAATATTTGTAGCTGGTTTTTAAGTTGGCATGGTTTTTGGTTAAGTGCTCAGACTAATTAATTCTACGCTAGGATGATATATTTCATGCACGGCAGTGTGTTGGAATTCTGTCTAATTAAAATTACTTGTGCTGTAGGAAACAGTCGTTAACAGCGCCTTGCACTCCACTGCTGGTCCTGGTACGTTTTACCTACGATCGTGTTTCACTCACACCTCGTTGGCTTGCTTAGCCAACTGTTCACGTCATTTTAGGTGCATACGCTCGGCAGCTCTCGCCGCTGACTGTCTTTCTCGCTGATTCCTGCAACCACAGCGTACTAATTATGGTTTCTAAAATGGTTCAAATGGCTCTGAGCACTATGCGACTTAAAATCTGAGGCCATCAGTCGTCTAGAACTTGAAACTAATTAAATCTAACTAACATAAGGACATCACACACACCCAATCCGGAGGCAGGATTCGAACCTGGGACCGTAGCGGTTGCTCGGTTCCAGACTAGCGCCTAGAACCGCACGGTCCGTACGATAATGTTTGTGTTCAAGATAAGTTTATACTTAGAATAATTCTGAAATTGTATCCGTTAGCTTGTGGCCTCCACATTAAGCAAATTTTGGTGTGCGTTGGGATCCCAACATATACCTTAATCTGTTATAAGTCAATTATTCCCCTGTTATTGAAGAAACAGCGTCCATTCCTCAAGAGATGTGTTTTAAATTTTTCTTGCCTAGGTGTTAGTGTTAAATCGTTGTTCATTGTTTTTTAGTACGATTCTAGACTTTTTTACTCAATCAAGTTTTAATCATGTTGTTAAAAAATGGTTCAAATGGCTCTAAGCAATATGGGACTTACCATCTGAGGTCATCAGTCCCCTAGACATAGAATTAAACTTAACTAACCTCAGGAAATCACACACACACACACACACACACGCCCGAGGCAGGATTCGAACCAGCGACCGTAGCAGTAGCGCGGTTTCGGACTGAAGCGCCTAGAATAGCTCGGTCACAGCGGCCGGCCATATTTTGTTTTAACGATTTTATAACCAAAGCCGTTATGGTCTGGTCGGGTATTGTTGTTTAGGTATACGTCTGCCTTTATTACGCCTTTAGCCTTATTACATTCTATGCCTTATATAGGGCGTGCCTTGCCTTAAGGAAGATCAAGTTTTTTCGTGGTTAAAATTAACTTTAGAGTTTTCTGTAAATTATTTAAATTGGCATTTAATTTTAAATTTGTTTCTCATTTCTCGTCCTTTTAATTAAGTAAAAAATTCTTAAATGCTGCTATGTGTTTGAAACTGTGTAAAATAAATTTGTGTTCTAGCAGTGAATGAAGTGTGTGAAATCCCCGCTGGTCCAGTCTTTCCCACACTGCTGCCGTCTGCTTATTATGTAATAGTTAGTAATGCTCACTCTGTAACATTATCTGGGTTCTAGAGTTCCCTACCACTATGCTTAACGCAATGTTGATTATGTATGTTTCGAAGGTGCGAGACACCGCTGGGTGACAGTCGATAAAATTCATTACTTATTTGCCTGTGAATTACTTGTTCAATGTAACCCATAGTAGCTTGACATATTTGCTGCTTTCCACCAGCCGTGATTATTTTTCTTAGAGTAGGTTCTTTGAATAGGTCAGTGCCCGATGCCTAGTTTTTGGTTAACTGATTTTAAAACAGGGCGGCGCCCCCATGTTAGGTGACTGTACGACTTTAAAAAGGATATGGTTCATCAATTCTGCGTGTATATCTGTGTTGCTACATTTAACTGTACAAACAAGATTACAAAAGCGACGGTGCCTGAGGTCTGTGTTAATTACGGGATCTACACTCGCTCATGGACCACTCTCAGAATTAGTAGTGTTTGCAAAATTAAATAATGTTTTTACCTTATGTTATAACAATGATGTTAAATATTATTAAATGTTTCGGATTAATCCAGATGTAGCCAAGGACTTTGTATTAATGGAATGAATTATTAGAGTTTGTTATAGTGTGTCTTAAAGCAGCATCTCAAAATTTGGCTAATATTTTGCTGCATATTTGTAAGCAGCCAATAATTTATCAAAGGGACGTAATCCCGGTGTCTAAGAGTATCACACTAGATTGTGTTGCATTAATTCAAGTGTGTGTCTGCCTAAGATGAAAAGAGCTGTTAAATAAAAATTGTATGAGTGCTCAGAAGCTGCCCACTTTTGAACCAATGTTCTAAAGTCTGACCTGCTCTAAGGGCTGCCTCCTGTTCCATACCCCCGTTCTAAAGGTTCAGAAGTCATCAACTCTGGCCAAACATTTGAACTGCTGTTTTCGGCCTCGCACTGTAGCACTTGGAAATGTCAAACCTGGTCGAGCACCGATCTAGTGAGACTTTGTGTCGGTGACGCTTTACACGAGGAAGTGGGAGTTCTGGCTGCGAGCTTTCCGACGGCAATACGCAGTGGGTTGTGGAGCACGATCGGTCATTGGGTCCACTGCTGTGGTGTCTGTGGAACCAAGCCGGGCCCAATTTTTTTTAACCCTGGTCGATATAAGGAGGAAACGGTATTGGTCAGTATATTTTCTAAACGTTTTCCCACGTCTTTTCTGTGTTCCCAGAAGTACGTCTATGGCTGCGCAAGTTTGTTTGGCACTTTTCTTCAGCAATTTGAGGCCAGGATCGGTGCAGATAGTTTGGCCGTCCTTGTACGACAACGCAAACCTGAGAGCTGGATTTTTCTGTCGCCTTGTTTTGTTTGAAGGTTTCACGACTTAAATTACTCGTTTTTACGTGTAAAGACTCAGTTTAATTTATTCTACTTTAAAGCGTTAATTGTGCTGACTAGGATTGTCGGGTTCTTACTCAAAACGTAAGTTGTTTGTTGTATCCAAAAATGAGCGTAAGGAGAACAATGAAAGGTAAATTCAATGAATTTGTAAGTAAAATTTTTTTAACCGGTCTGAGTAAAAACTCTAGGAAATGTTAGTCTTGCGTAAAACAATTATGCGGTTCGAAATTATCTATTCAGTCACTAAGTGACCATACCGGCAAAGAAACGGATAACAGAGACATGGTTGAAATAGAGTTCGGTCTTCCCAAATAAATTTTTTTTTCTTTATCCCGCCTGGAAGGCGGCGCTTGGGTCTGCTCCTGCAAACTGAAAGGTTGGGAGAATGAAGGAAGCGAGTAGTAGCAGGTGAGGTAAAACACTCTCGGTACTACAAGTAAGTAAAAGTGGTTTACTGGTGCATGAATATATACAGAGGCATGTATAACTTTGTACAGAAGAGCACGTAGGTGCGAAGACTTAGACCTGTCGTAAGTAGTGCAAAGTCTCTATATGAAGCGAAGTGTCCTGGCTGTCTGCTCTTGATTAAAATGGGCTGAATCTGGAGCGGAGCTCGTAGAGCACCACAGCGCCCGCTAGAGGGCGCTTTCGTCGGTATCTGTCGTAGTGCCAACCTAAGAATGTGCACCTACGCCGTGGCATCGTAGCTATCGATACCACAGGTTTCACTGCGAAAGATCGTTATACGTCCCTTCCTTACAATCATCATAACGAAGAAATGCAGATATTGAGGTAACAGATAGTGGAATAGAAAGTCAATTACAATCCCTTCGTTGTGGAAAGAAGTAAGACCGTACAATGAATCTGCGAATAAACTTGCTCCTCTTTTACATGCAGTTTATCGTAGATCGCTGGAGCAACGAAAGGTACCTGACCACTGGAGAGAAGTGCATATCATCCCGTTTCTCAAGAAGGCTCCTAGGACACACACAGACATAATCAGAGCCAAATTTCTTTGAAGTCAGTTTGTTTTAGCGTTCTGAAATATGATTCAAGAACTAAAATGGGCAATTCATATGTCAACATGGATAACGGAAACAGAGATCCTGCGAAACACTTGTTGCCGTGTTCATTGATTTCAGGAAGGAATTTTCCACTGTCCCTCACTGCTGTTTAGTGAAAAAAATAGCTTACCCAGTACCGCACAATATTTGCGACTGTTTTAAGGACTTCCTTGCAGATACAACTCAACACATCGCTATAAACAAAACAAAATCGACAGATACAATGATTGTGTCCAGAGTACGCCGAGGAATTGTGATTGGACCATTACCGTTTACAGTGTGTACACAATGGTCTAGTATAAAGCGTCTGGTGCTTCTTAAGACTGTTCGCAAATGATGCTGTTGTCCATATGAAATTAGCAACACCAGGAGGTAGTAACTGTTTGCAGAATGACCTCCAGGCTCTGGCAGTTGACACTGAATGTGAATTAATTTAACATATTGGGCATACACAGAAAAGAAATCCTCTAATGTACAGCTATACTGCTGACGAAAAACCGATGGACTCAGTATCTACCGTAAAATATCTAGGAGTAACTATCCAGTGCGACTTTAACTGGAGTGACCACATAAAACAAATAGTAGGAAAAACAGATGCCTGACTCATCTTCACAGGAAAAATCTTAAGTAAATGTAATTCACCCAAGAAGGAAATGGCGTACTTTTGAGTACTGTTCGTCAATCCGGGATCCGGGCCAGGTTTTATTATCCCACACATACCTCGTGTAATGATCACGTCGAGAAAAATTGAGTAATTAGAACTAATAAAGAAATCTACCACAATCATTCTTCTCACATATCAGTCGTGAGTCGAACAGGGAAGGGGAGATAAGTTGCTGGTAGCAAAAGTGATTTATGTGGTCTGCGGATTATGATATATAGTAGATGTTACTGAAAAATTTCTTTACAGCTTTCACATTGGTCTTGGATCACTGCATTTAACTAGTTGCCCTATTTAAACCGTAGATTAGTTTTTCATTCTTTTTATGGTGGTGTTTTATCCTTGTTTGTTCCTTTGTGTGTGTGTGTGTGTGTGTGTGTGTGTGTGTGTGTGTGTGTGTGTGTGTGTGTGTGTGCGCGCGCGCAATTAACAAGGTGTAGAATTCCTTGTATTGCCCCAATTCCCACTTTTTTATATTTCGTTACTCATTGACGCATAGGAATCAACAGATAAATTGCCTTGGGTCCTACGTAAAAATGTTATATTAATGTAATGAGCGCCTTCCTGCTGTCTGAAGTACAGCTAGTGGCTGTGCTATAGCTCACCTAATATGAGTAAGAGACAAAACATTCCTGACCAACAAGAGAATGGTTTATTTAATACAAAAATACCAATGATTTATATGATGGCACATTGAAGAAGTATACTATCACCAACACCGCCTGAACTGTTGCGGCGTTGTTCCCATTGAAGTTCAGAAAACTAATTGACGCACTATAGTCCACTTCAGTCTTTGGTTGTGCCGTTTTGTTTAGCAAATTCGAACAGCGCGGCGCGCTACGTAGCATGGGAATTTCGTTGTCTAACAGGAGAGCATATATATACGTGCTAATAAACAATAATTTCACTGTGTATTTTTAAAATTTGCAGAGTCAACTAAAACCTTATGAGCACTCTTCGTACATTAGAACAGCTAAACATAACTCGGATCAGTGTGAGTACAATAAAGACTAATTCAATTTACTAGTGGAAAAGACCGAGCTTACAACGTGCCGGCTGTTGGGGTGATTCCATCTACAGGCTCCATCTAATGAAATATTTCTCCCTCATATTAAGATGTATAGGCTATCGAGAAGTCACCACCACGTATGAGAATTCGTTGTGGTGGAGCAATAGCATTTTCTTCGACAGTGTACGTGTAGCTGATGCATTGCAGCACATGACAAGATTATTCTTGACATCCGTCCCTTCAGAGATCTCGAAAGGAAATTAGTATCCTGCATGATACGAAGGTATACTGAGAGGAAACCGAGAAATTTCATGAAACAGCGAAGATCCTTTTCCAAGTAGTGCCTCGTGGTATTACCTCCCGTCCCGCATCGATCTGTTATCTGTTATTGCGTGGAAGGATAAGCATTTTATGGAAGAATGATTTGCTGAGACAAACAGATGCAACCGACGACCTGGGGAAATTGACAGTCCAATAGTCGTAGGCTACTTACAGCCGGAAAGCAGGGATGAAACCGATCTCAATAATCTCAATAGGCTGCGGATTAACGTGGGCGTCTGAAGCATACCTACGTCCTCCACAGAGGAAAGAGACGTCAGTGTGGTATGCGCCTCGGAGTGTCATGTTTTTACGTATTTTCTTATATACTGTCACCAAAGGATTCCGGAAAATTTGACGGAATAACAACCTATTTTTTGCGGTACCTATGCTATTCATTGATTTTACCGCAGTTTCCTACAGTGACTATGCCTCCGAAACACGACAGGACATTTTGATCCATTTATAAATCAAATTTTATAGAATATTTCCTCATTTAAATGTCAAGTAAGTTTGTTTTATTGGTGGAAACCCGCTTTTAATTTCAGAACAACGTCACCGTGTCTCAACTTAATCTAAATCTATCTGCCTGTTGGTCGAATTTTCCCGTTAGCTAATAAACTACATGTTCCTTAGATCGTAGATCTTTTCTTATTAAAATGATATGGTACAAGACAGTTTAAAGGCTGTGGATACATGATTTATTTGTCAGTATGTCTGCACACTTGCTAGATAGCACAGTGGCTCATTTTTAAATAAACATGAATTTCTTAATATTTTCCACTATCCATGTAAGTCAGTGCAAATTTCACAAGAAAGCATAAATTGTTTTCTACTATAAAACTTATCTTTTTAATTAAATTCTTTTGCAGAACAGCACTATCCAGAAGAAAAAATTTAAATTTTTATCGAAAAGTTTCATTGCTATCTGCTAGATACATCCAGTGAATAAAATACACACATCAAAAAAGGTTTTGCATCACTTCGATTCCGACATGTCCGGAACCTGTACAGAAAATTGGATTAGAGATCAACATAAACATCATTGCCGCCCTTTTTATTGTTCATGAAAAACACACATTGCATGTTGTGCCACCATACAGCGATACCTTTAGAGGTGGTGGTCCAGATTGCTGTACACACCGGTACCTCTAATACCCAGCAGCACGCCCTCTTGCTTTGATGCACACCTGTATTGGTCGTGGCATACTATCAAGAAGTTCATCAAGCCACTGTTGGTCCAGATGGTTCCACTCCTCAACGGCGATTCGACGTGGATCCATCAGAGTGGTCGGTGGATTACGTCGTAGATAAACAGACCTTTTCAAGCTATCTCGGGTATGTTCGAAAGGGTTCATGTATGTAGAGAATGCTGGCCACTCTAGTCGAGCGATGTCATTATCCTGAAGGAGGTCATTCACAAGATGTGCACGATGGGAGCGCGAACTGTAGTCTATGAAGGCGAACGCCTCGCCAATATGCTGCCGATATGGTTGCACTATCGGTCGGAGGATGGCATTCATGTATCGTACAGCAGTTACGACAACTTCCATGACTACCAGCGGCGAACGTCGGCGCCACATAATGCCACCACGAAACAGCAGGGAACCTCCACCTCGCTGAACTCGCTGGACAATGTGTGCAAGGCGTTCAGCCTGACCGGGTGGCCTCCAAACACGACGATTGTCTGGTTGCACGCAAATCCGACACTCATCGGTGAAGAGAACGTGATGCCAATCCTGAGTGGTCCATTCGGCATGTTGTTGGGCCCATCTATAACGCATTGCATGGTGTCGTGGTAGAACAGGTGGACCTCGCCATTGACGTGGGGAATGAAGTTGCGCATCCTGTGGCTGCACGAAAAGCATTATTCAACATGATGGAGTTGCTGTCAAGGTTCATCCGAGCCATAATCCGAGCCCTTCCTGCCACAAAGTAGCAATTCGGACGCGATCGAACCGCGGTATTGACCGTCTAGGGATGATTGAAATACTGGCAACACAAGCCGTGTACCTCCTTCCTGGTGGAATGACGAACTAATTGGCTGTCGGACCACCTCCGTCAAATAGGCGTTGCTCATGCATGGCTATTTACATCTTTGCGCGGGTTTAGTGACATCTCTGAACAGTCAGAGGGAATGTGTCTGTGATACCGTCTATCTTCAGTAGTTCTGGGAACCGGGGTGACTCAAAACTTTTTTTCGTGTGTGTATCTCGAGCTTCCGTAGTGTGGTTTCGCACAGAGATCGTGTTGCACGCCAAATATCACAGACATTAGCGAGTGCTCCCTGCCGTCCTCAACGACGTATGGGAGGCACTTTTGAAGACCACCCCTGCGTTGCAATATAGCATCGCCCTCTCTCTGAATTCAATATACTACCGAGCTCTCCTCAGTTCGAGACCTAAGCTACAGCAGTCAACATCATCGTCTAGGACCAACGTGACTGTTAAAGTTTCTGAAGGACTTGTTCATTTAAATGTGGAATGTTGTACTGCAGAGAACAGTTTTTTAATCTGTTCATAAAGTGATACTTTAATAGTCAGTAACATTTTTAACTTATGAAGTACTCCTATGGCAAAGACGTGTGTCAAAGCTAAGTAAATCTTTTATTCATTTATGTAATAAAGTGAACTAATATTTCATCAGTTCTAGTTTGATGTACTATCTCACCGCGCAATCTAAGAACCCACGTTTGTGGCCAGACGAAAGTACTCTCGTGTGTTAAGAACACACAGAAAAAGTAACTGGAGCACAGTACGAAGGTAACTGAAAGTGCAGCGGATAGGCAAAATAAAGGGAACACCTGGACTTACGTGGGAAAGGTTTGTTAATAGGCGTTTGGACCAACATTTGGCCGTAATACATGTGCTATTCTTCTTGGAATACTTGCATATAGTGGTTGTATAGTCTCCACTGGAATGTTATGCCACTCTTCGATCAGAACCTCTACCTACTCCTGTAGTGACGAGGGAGGCGGAAATGCACTCCGGAGTCTGCGTTCCAATACCGCCCACAAGGGTTCGATAATACTCAAATCCGGGAAGACGGTGCAGTTCAGTTGCATGATCCTCATACCACGTTTGTACTGTCCTGGCTATAAGACTGGGTGTATTATGGTCCTGAAATATGACATCGTTGTCGGGAACAACATTTCGATTACTGGGTGCACCTGATCATCTAAAACGTTCGCATAATCGTTGATTGTAACACGGTCTTTGAGAATAATGCTGGGACCAGCAGAATACCATGATATGGCTGCCAGCACCATCACACTTCCACCCCATGCTTAACCATTGGTATCAAGTAATCAGGATTTTAGGCTTCTTTTGCGGTTCTCCAGACGTAACCCGGTCCGATATTGGAAATAACGAAAAGGTTGATCGGACGAAATGGCTTATTACCACTGATCAGCCGTCCAGGAATTATGCTCCTGATAAGTTTTACGCTTCTCCGCATTGGTTGTTGTCACTCATGGTTCCGGTACAACTGCTCTTCCATGAGTATTCGCTTTATCAAGTTCTCGGAGGGCAGTGTAGATAAATACAGGGTCACGAAGATGGCTGTTTAGCTCTACAGTCACTTTAGCTGCCGTAGTTTTGTGTTTTGACACAATCTGCGCTGGCGTGCGACGATCACTGTCACTTAGTTTTTATATGTGCACACTATTACGTTTACACGATGATGTCTTTCCACGTTTTGTGTAGGCTGTCGTGACTTTTGAAGCAGTTGCTCTTGGAACATTCAATAAGTCGGCTCTCTTGGTTACTGATGCTCCAGCTAATCGAGCACCCACAATGTACCCACTTTGGAGCTCTGTTATGTCTTTCATTACACATCGTACTCGGCCTCTGAATGAAAATACCAATTGTGCGCTACTCGTAAACAACATGCACTGATGCCTAGTCCGTACTGAACATGCACAGTTCAGCACCACAAGTGCCTTACTGCATTTTTGACCGTCAAACACTACCATCCCAATGCTACCACCGATCAAATTATTTTGTCTACCCCATCTGATACGCAACGACGCGAACAGGCATAAAACTTTTATCCAAAGACAATAATTATATTAAAGTGTTCGAGATTAATGATGGTCCCTTGGACAATGATAAAGACGGGCCAGGGTTCTAAATAGGTGTGTGATCACCGCGCATGACAGTGCATATCCCGCAACGTCGCAACGTGCTCCAATGCAGGTGGCATGTTTGATAAGGGGTATGTTTGACAACTGCTGAATGGTCATTGTTGGAGGTGGACGTGCTGATATACGTCTTGCCATTGCACCCCACACGTTCTCGACAGAATGTAAGTGGGAGGGGTGTAGGGGGGAGCCCCACGGCCACTCCATTAGACGAATATACTCCATGAGTCGTATGTACCCTTGAAAAATCCGACATGGGGAATGATTACAGAGTCACAGTTACTTTGACCAGTTAGTGGACCGTGTTCAAAGACTACGAGGTCGGTACATCCAAGCAACATTATGTGTCTCCACATCTAAACACGTGTGTTTCGTTCGCCAACATGGCGAGAGATTCGACCAGGTAATGCACCCAGGTACTTTCTCGAACATGATTGTTTCGGTGGTCCAGCTCCTATGTTATGAAATGCATAATATTGTTTGGGTGTCCCGACATCGAAATCTCTGAAACATTACATTTACTGTTCAAAGTGGTCGTGACAATGTTTTACTTACCACTGTGCGTCATTTTTCAGTTGTGAATTCGGCCCTGACTCAAATATTTATGGACGACATTGCGCGACCGCATCAAACTGAGCAGTTAGAGGAGCTCGTGGAACGAGAGGATGCTGGGCAAATGGACTGGCGTACCAGTTCTCCTGACTTAAACCTCGTCGAACACATCTGGGATGCGGTACGGAGCACGTCCACGTGCATCGAGGACCATTGTGCAATTATTAACAGCGCTATTGGAGAAATGGAACGCCCTATCACAGTAACTTCTTCCCAGCTTCGTGGCCAAAATGGATTTCTGTCCACAGTGGTCATACACCTCATTTAGAACCGTGTCCTGTGTTTAGTAATAAGCCAGGGGACCATCATAAATCGTGGTGACCTTCGTGCAATGATTGTCTTGGAATAAAAGTGTCATCTCTATTCGTCTCATTGCATTTTGCATTCAGTTACATTCGTCCTATATTGTAGCAATTTTTTCTGTGTTTCATCGAGCTATATTACCGTACTTGGCAGTGTCACATGATGAGAAAACCACTTTCGTCTTTAACACTCCAGTCTAACTTCAGATAAAAGACAATCGGTATACTTTATAAGGGTGATTATATATTTATTTTGTGTGTGTGTGTGTGTGTGTGTGTGTGTGTGTGTGTGTGTGTGTGTGTGTGTGTGTGTGTGAAAATCCCTGCGAAATTCAAAAAACTATTAAACATTTACTACACGCTTAAACGCTTATATCTGTAGTAACGTGACTTATTGATCTCTAAAAAATCTTCTGTGTATTGTCAGGAACGCACAAACTTGACTGCAAAGTGTAGCACATGTCACGAAAACTGCCATACAGAGTCTTTAGCTATTCTACTAGATACAGTTTTCTTCATTTGTTCACTGGACGAAAGATCTATATGTAAGGCTGGAAAGTTACATAAGCTACACTGTTATATACATACTAAATGGACATCAACAAGACAAAGCGACAGGATGATAGGACATGTTAGACATACAGGAATAACGTGCCTGGTACCAGAGGCAACTGTAGTTGGTAAAAACTTCACGAACTTCCAGCTTGCTGGAATACCTGTAGGTCATCAACTTCCGTTAGTCAGTACAACGAAAAAACCACTCCAAAGTTGTAAATTTCTTTTTTTTTTATTCGCTCCACGACTAGTTTTGGGGCTGGAGCCATTTTAAAATCATTGTAACATAATAAAATATATTTACGAAAACGCCAAAACCATGTCGAAATTGTGCAAACAATAGTTACACAGCGTACTCTGTATACGCTCTGACATCCGTTTGCATATTTTTGACTTGGTTTTTGCATTTTCGAAAACACCATTTTGATTGTGTTACGATGATATGAAAATAGGTTCAGGCCCGAAGGATGTCATCGAGGAAAAAAAAGGAGAGAAATTTGCAACTTTAGGCTGGTTTTTTTCGTTGTACTGGTGGATGAAAACTGTCAGGGAAGACAGACATTGGAATAGATTCAATAACTAATTTAGGACTTAGGGTACAAGAGCTGGTCTCAGAAGAGCAGTGTTGTACAAGATAGGATATGTGCGTGCCTCAAATTTAGTCAGTTTGTTGATGACAAAAAAAAAAAATCAGATCTGTGTTTATCCGGTGTATACAATGTTCATATAACGTACGATAACGCAGCGGGATGCCGTCGTCGGATACCTGCGATATTTCGGCTGATGTGCAGCCTGTCAGCCGGCCGCGGTAGTCTAGCGGTTCTAGGCGCTCAGTCAGGAACCACGCGACTGCTGCGGTCGCAGGTTCGAATCCTGCCTCGGGCATGGATGTGTGTGATGTCCTTAGGTCAGTTAGGCTAAAGTAGTTCTAAATTCGAGGGGACTTATGACCACAGATGTTGAGTCCCATAGTGCTCAGAGCCATTTGAACCATTTTCTTTTTCTTTGCAGCCTGTCATTATCAAGCCAAAACTGCAGAAAGTGAATTGCTGTGCCAGGGAGTTTCAAACCTCGGTTTGGAGAACCATTCCGGAAGGGTAGAACACACCCACACCCACACTTACACTGTAAACACGAGCGTCGACACAGAACCCAAGATGACCGACGTCAAAATTTATCGACAGTGAAAATGGGGGATAGAGCAAACCTCTATGCAGAATTTAAACAAAATCTCAGTTTCTACTTATTAGATTAGTTGACAATTCAATTTCAAGTACTTCTTTAATAACACTATCACAGTGACAGGAAATGCACGCCAGAAATCTGCGTTGTTATATTTCATAGGATAACCAGTGAAGTGACAATGTTCTGTAACGGTAGATTTGCCTTTCTGTTGTAAGCGTGTGTGTCACTTTTGTGTGACGCTTTCGCTCGGTACAATTGTCCTGCTCAGTCCTGATAGTGTGAGCAGTACAATCATGCCACAACTGCTAGGAGTACCGTAGGCAACAACGTGACGCAAACCAAGATCATTCTTCACGGAACCTAATACCGTCGATTGTCGGCGATATCACACTACTGCATTCCTGTAAGTTGTCTGAACAAAAAAATCTGTTATGAAATCCCGGGAGAACTGTCTATTGAGAAATTATCAATACGGATTCAGTGAATATTCTGAAATGAAGCTAGCTCTTTATTGGCGTGGAGTGAACTGTGTTACCGTCAGGGGATAGTTTCTAAAATGCTGCTTCCAATAAAATTACTTGACTGTGTAATATTGCATCGGCTGTGCCATTCCGTTGGAAATTTCCTGCAACAACAGTCACAGTTCGTAATAACCGAGAGGAAGAAATCCAGTGATAGCGTAGTTATATCTGGCGTTCCTAAGGAGACCTTTAGTATTCTTAACTAAATAAATGACGTAGAGGACCATCTGAACGTCGCCCTTTGATCATTTGCAGTCGGTGCGGTCGTTTACGACACAAGTCGCCAGAAAATCAAGAAGAAGAGCAAAATGGTTTATACATCTGAATGGTGCGGAGATTAGGGACTGACCCTCTACAATGGGAGTATGGAATCCACACTACTCTTAACACAACTGTTACGTTAAATTTTGGTTAGGCGATGAGTTACATAACGTTTACGGTTGCCGATTCAGAACAGTACCTAGGGACTAATATATGAACAACTTAAACTATAATAGTTATCTGAAAGGGGGTTTATGATCATGGCAGGCATTCTTCCTATTTTAAATTATACATGTTAGATGTATTCAAGGAAAAATCAACATTTTTTTTTGTAGGATCAATAGCGGGTGTTGGATGAAGGTTTTTGCATAGCCCTAATCTAGATTTGGAATTGTCATTTAACATTTAACATGCAGTGAAATTAGTAATTTTTCTTCCATGTTTATCTGGTTTAAACACACTGTACATACAGAACAAACAAAAAAATCGACTCTACACGTAGCGAAAGCAATGATAAAACGAAATGTGAGATAGTGAAGATCACGTTAATCAGGGCATGTCAGAAGACGTTCTCATTGTGGGACACAAATTCCATTGTTAAAATTTAAGAAAGCTTATAGAATACCCTGAATGTGACTTGGCCAATGTACCATCCCACTTCACATCGACAAAAAACCAGCGGTTGTGAAATCAGAATTTTAAGATGTTACGAAAACAATTCTCCTGCATCATTCCTAATGATTTGATATATTGTATCTGCTGGTGGATATCACATACGACTGTCATACTAAACGAGTGATAACAGGACATTACTTACACGTATGCCGTAATGGCAGATGGTGATCTTACAAGGTCCAGGAGTAAGTAATGTTGTTCTGGACCCGAAAGAACATGAAGAACGAATTTCCGGATGTGCGTCTATAAGACACAGTGGCTTCTCTCGAGAGTGAAACAGTATTTCCTTTCGTGGCAATCTGAGCTGTGTTCAACCCTGGCGGGCGTCCAGGCCGCTTTGTGGTGGGATTCGCACAAGCGCGCCCACGCAATCTCCGTAGCGCCGAGGTCCTGTAACGTGGTGCCATCAATGACGTTCCTGATGCTATTTCGCGGAAACGTGAACATTGGCTTACGGGCGGAGGCTCTCTGGGGTAAGGAGCAGCGGTTCTAAGAGCTTTGTCTGACCACGAGTATGATCTAAAGATACAGCCTACACCAGACAGGTCCAAGTCACAGAATGTGCCCTCACCTCATGCACTAAAGCGATTTAAATTTGTTAATTAACAATTTCACTAGTAAGTGGCTTATTTCGGATTGAAACACATTACTATATGTTTACTTTAGCTACTTCTGGCTAAAACATTAATTAAAGGAAAGATCTATTGCTCGCTGTTTCTTCTTCCAACAGAGGGAGATAAGGGATGTAAAGGGTTTCTTATAGGTGAAGGAAAGTGTTATAAAATGACCTTTTTGTTAGTTATCATTCTTCTGACTGGTTTTATGCGGCCCGCCGCGAATTCTTCTCCTATGCCAACTTCTTCATCTCAGAGTAACAGATGGCCTCTCTGGCCGAGAGGTTCTAGGCGCTTCAGTCCGGAACCACGCTGCTGCTGCGGTCGCACGTTCGTATCCTTCCTCGGGCATGGATGTGTGTGATGTCCTTAGGTTAGTTAAGTTTAAGTAGTTACCGACAGGGGATCGTTTCTAAGAAGCTAATTCCCAAGTCCAGGGCCTGATGACCTCAGACGTTAAGTCCCATACTACTAAGAGCCATTTGAACCATTTTCAGAGTAACACATGCAACCTACGTCCTCAGTTATTTGTTGGATGTAGTCCAATCTCAACGTTCCTCTACAGTTTTTGACCCCCTCAGCTCCCTATAGTAACATAGAAGTCTTTCCTTGTGTCTTAACAGATGTCCTATCATCCTATCTCTCCTCCGTATGAGTGTATTCCAAATGTTCCTTTCCCCTCAGATATTGCACAGAAACTCCTCATTCCTTACCTCAGCTCCCTGTACTACCATGGAAGTTACTCCCTGACGTCTTAACACATGCCTACCATCCTGTCCCTTCTCCTTCTCAGTGTTTCCAATATATATTCCTTTCCTCTCCGATTCTGCGTAAAACCTCGTCATCCCTTATCTTTTCTACATTCGTCTGTAGCACCACATCTTAAGTGCTTCCATTCCCTTCTTGTTAGGGTTTTACGACAGTTCATTATTCACTGTCATACAATGCTGTGCTCCAAACGTACATTCTCAGAAATTCCTTCCTCAAATTAAGGCTTTGTTTGATTCTAGTAGACTTCCCTTGGTCAGGAAAGACACAGTCTGGTAAAGCGACACAAGTTGTGTTTCTTGTTACTGATACAAGAGGCAGCAAATTATGGCACAAGCTTATGTTCTTCGTTTGGCGACAGTTTTGTGCGATGAATGGCGTGGCCATTTGTTTGGATGATTACCTGTTATTTGAAGAAGCCGTACACATCGGATTTTTGACGTTGTGAAGTTTTTCTATGCCATACTTTACCTGGATTACTTGATTTACATTTTTTACGCATCAGGTGAGTAAACAATTCCTTTGCTGACATTTCAAACGTATTTCTCGGCACTTACCCAACGCGTTTATGCGTAGTATCCTGGTACAGTGAATGCTGTAACTGATCGTCAAATTTCAAATGGATCAAATGGCTCTGAGCAATATGGGACTTAACATCTGAGGTCATCAGTCCCCTACGACTTACAACTACTTAAACCTAACTAACCTAAGGACATCACACACACATTCATGACCGAGGCAGGATTCGAACCTGCGACCGTAAAATTACACAGCATGAATAGAGGCATAGCTATGCCATTTTACCCACTGCCATGTTTCTGCTTCCACTCTTTCCATTCGTTCCTGTTTTCAATAGTGCAACATGTGGTTACATGTGGAAACTGAGTTAGCACAGCAAATCGAAGACGGCGTATCGAAGCTAGGAAAGTGACATTTTAGTTACCCACGAGAAATGGTATTGGCAATGACGACGATTTTACTTGCTTATATTGTCACGTCTTATTTCGTTTCTCTAACCCAAAACAGGCATTGCACAGCTATGTTAATGTTGAATGTGGACTCAGTAACAGTGCTGGCCTTTCACAGAGGGCGAAGATGTTTACATATTACATTTGCAACAAAAAAAAAGGAAATATACGATTTTGCTCATAGCCTTAGTTAAGCAGCTACAGAATATTTCAACAAAGATAGAAAATCAGTCAACATCTGGTCAAGAACACCTTTATTTGGTTCACTTCACCGGTTTCAACAGTTTTTACCTGTTATCCTGAGAAGTGAAATATGCTCAAGCCATCGGCAAGCCACCGTCAAGATAAGTACCACTACGTTGGTTGACACATACTAGTACGGTTTGCGATTTGACTGTAAATTTTTTTGCCACTCATTGCACGTTCCGTATATTTTTAACGATATCGCTCTATTTTTATTGGTTCTGTACCAAAGGACACTACTGTCCGATTCTTATTTTGACGTTGGTTTACCAATTGTTTGAGCCTATCTCTCTTCTGAAGATAACAGCTTAAACTGTCGAAACAGGTAAAGCGAACCAAATAAAGGTTTTTCTTGCGCAAGTGACGGCTGACATTCCATATTTGTTGAAAACTGGATCTTTGTAGAAAACATCAGAACATGTCATTATGATCAACGACTGTCATCTATGACATTACGTAAGTTTTCTAATAACCGACCCTAATAACGATATAAGACGTAATGTAGTTCTCTGTCACGAAACAATGTATAGTTTATAGTTTTTAATGTCAACTTTCGAAAATTAAACTTATAATCAAAAAATGTCCTCACAGTAGAATTTTTCACATAATGGTATGTCATTTTAGGACACGTTGCCCGTACATCTGGAGTTTGGGAAGGCTCCAAAAGTACAAGTCATACAGAAAACCTACACTTGTCGGTGGACATACCATCTCTCCATGTTCTTAGTTCACATTACAGCTGCTCAGTATGGTCACAATTGTGATACGGCAAATATTAGTATGTGCTTGAAACTCAACAAATTGTTCTGGAGGGCGCAAGAACAGGAAGCTTCGCAATCTGTTGCCGATATGCAGGCGCTATTTCAATCGATGTCATAATACGGCGCATGTTTACCGTACTATAATTTTTTAATATTTTGAGTTTTTATATTCATCAGGAGTGATTCTGACGTGTGTGTGTCTTCTATTAATTTTCTTTCTTTTTTCACGTTAACGATCCACTGGCCGATGTGCCCGAGCGGTTCTAGGCGCGTCAGTCTGGAACTGCGCGATCGCTATGGTCGCAGGTTCGAATCCTGCTTCGGTCATCGATGTGTGTGATGTCCTTAGGTTAGTTAGCTTTAAGTAGTTCTAAGTTCTAGGGGACTGATGATCTCACACGTTAAGTCCCACACTGCTCAGAGCCACTGAACCATTTGCTACGCCTGTACCAAGTTCATCGGTGAGTAGGCTAATACTACAACTGTCTCGCAAACCAAAGCTCTTAAGAAGTTGACATTCAGGACGTCATACAGCCACTGGTCTGTAATGAACGAAAAGTCCTTACTTCTTTTGTTTCTAACTATAAAAAATAACTGAATAATACAACCACATCGAATTAACTCTATTCAGCAGGTTCAAGAATCATGGAAGAAGGTTGTATACATGGAAGAACCCTGGAGATACTGAAAGGAATCAGATTATATAATCCTAAGACAGAGATTTAGGAACCAGATTTTAAATTGTAAGACAATTCCAGGGGCAGATGTGGACCCTGAACACAATCTATCGGTAACGAACTGTAGATTAAAACTGAATAAACTTCAAAAAGGTGGGAATTTAAGGAGATGGGATCTGGATAAACTGACTAAACCAGAGGTTGTACAGAGTTTCAGGGAGAGCATAATGGAACAAGTGACAGGAATGGGGGAAAGAAATACAGTAGAAGAAGAATGGGCAGCTTTGAGGGATGAAGTAGGCAGCAGAGGATCAAGTAGGTAAAAAGACGAGGGCTAGCTAGCAATCCTTGGGTAACAGAAGAGATACTGAATTTAATGGATGAAAGGAGAAAATACAAAAATACAGTAAATGAAGCAGGCAAAAGGGAATACAAACGTCTCAAAAATGAGATGGACGGGAAGTGCAAAATGGCTAAGCAGGGATGGTTAGAGGACAAATGTAAGGATGTAGAGGCTTATCTTACTAGGGGTAAGATAGATACTGCCTACAGGAAAATTAAAGAGACCTATGGAGAAAAGAGAACCACTTGTATGAATATCAAGAGCTCAGACGGAAACCCAGTTCTAAGCAAAGAAGGGAAAGCAGAAAGGTGGAAGGAGTATATAGAGGGTCTATACAGGGCGATGTTCTTGAGGACAATATTATGGAAATGGAAGAGGATGTAGATGAAGATGAAATGGGAGATATGATACAGCGTGAAGAGTTTGACTGAACACGGAAAGACTTAAGTCGTAACAAGGCCCTAGGAGTAGACAACATTCCATTAGAAATACTGACAGCCTTGGGAGAGCCAGTCCTAACAAAACTCTACCATCTGGTGAGCAAGACGTTTGAGACAAGCGAAATTCCCTCAGACTTCAAGAAGAATGTAATAATTCCAAGCCCAAATAAAGCATGTGTCGACAGATGTGAAAATTACCGAACTATCAGTTTTATAAGTCACAGCTGCAAAACACTAACACGAATTCTTTACAGACGAATGGAAAAACTGATAGAAGCCGACCCCGGGGAAGATCAGTTTGGATTCGGTAGAAATGTTACAACACGTGAGGCAATAGTGACCTACGACTTATCTTAGAGGAAAGATTAAGGAAAGGCAAACCTACGTTTCTAGCATTTGTAGACTTAGTGTCAAAAGCTTTCTCTGTTGATTGGAATACTCTCTTCCAATTCTGGAGGTGGCAGGGGTAAAATACAGGGAGCGAAAGGCAATTTACAATTTGTACAGGAATCAGATGGCAGTTATAAGAGTCAAGGGACATGAAAGGGAAGCAGTGGTTGGGAAGTGAGTGAGACAGGGTTATAGGCTCTCCCCGTTGCTATTCAATCAGTATATTGAAAAAGCAGTAAATGAAACAAAAGAAAAGTTCGGATTAGGTATTAAAATCCATAGAGAAGAAATGAAAACTTTGAGGTTCTCCGATGACACGGTAATTTTGTCAGAGACAGCAATGGACTTGTATAGCAGCTGAACGGAATGGACGATGTCTTGAAAGGAGGACATAAGGTGAACATCAACATAACCAAAACAAGGAAAAACGAATGTAGTCGAATTACATCAGATGACGCCGAGGGAATTAAATTAGGAAATGAGACACTTAAAGTTCTATACAAGTTTTGCTATTTGGGGAACAAAATAACTGATGATGGTCGAAGTACAGAGGATATAAAATGTAGACTCGCAATGACAAGGAAAGTGTTTGTGAAGAAATTTGTTAACATCGAGTATTGATTTAAGTGCCAGGAAGTCGATTCTGAAAGCATTTGTATGGAATGTAGCGATGTATGGAAGTGAAACATGGATGATCAATAGTTTGGACAAGAAGAGTATAGAAGCTTTTTATATGTGGTGCTACAGAAGAATGCTGAAGATTAGATGAGTAGATCAAATAACTAATGAGAAGGTGCTGAAATGAATTGGGGAGGAGTTCGTGGCAGAACTTGACTAGAAGAAGGGATCTGTTGGTAGAACATATTCTGAGGCATCAACGGATCACCAATTTAGCACTGGAGGGCAGCGTGGAGGGTAAAAATCGTAGAGGGAGACCAAGAGATGAATACACTAAGCAGATTCAGAAGGATGTAGGTGGCAATAGTTACTGGGAGATGAAGAAGCTTGCACAGGATAGAGTAGCATGGAGAGCTGCATCAAACCAGTCTCAGGACTGAAGACCACAACAACAATCTGATTTTTTAATGTTTTGAGTTTTTGTATTCATATGAAGTGATTCAGGCGTGTGTGTCTTCTATTAATTTTCTTTGTTTTTACATGTGTAACGATCCGATGGTACGCCCGAACCAAGTTCATTTGTGAATTAGCTAATACTGCAACTGTCTCTCAAACAGAAGCTCTTAAGAAGTTTACATTTAGGACGTTATACAGCCACTGGTCTGTAATCAATAATCAACAGTCTTTGGATTTTGTTCTTTTAGTCAATTATTTATCATAGTTAGAAACAAAAAAATTAATTAACTGTTTTCAACAGAATTTAGCAATGAGTAAGCTGAATATATTAAAACATCACTGTGGTACTTCACATTGATTACATTTTGCCTTCCAGCGATAAATAGGAGCCAAATTTAATTTTTCTAAGTCAGACACCTCTTTTTGAAAACGGTTAGAGAACCAGCACACCAAAAATATATTCAGAAATAAACTCTGCACACTCAGTAATATCGTTCTGTTGTGCTGCCACCTCACCTTATAAAAGACTTAAAATGTTAGAATATCCTACGTTTCGGCAGTACTGTAGCGGCCTTCCTCAGGGAGTAGAAAAATTTAGCTGGAGTGTTATGCATCAATAAACTGGGTTCCTAACTGTGTTATAACACGACTGACGTCAAAATTCTTTGATTTAATTGACCTTAAAATATCACTGGTCGTCGGTGGCGCTTTTGGAAACGTAATATCTCTCCATATAAATTAGTCTACATCATGAACAGAACCGTTACAACACAGCTAAAACGATGTGTATTTAATTCTGTTATGGTAATTATTTCATAAGATGACGCTTTTACCAACCTCATTAAAATCCTTCTGGGTTTACTACTGCAACAGGCGTGTACCTATTTATGAAATCCCTGCGATGGGCTGATCCGGACAGGTGGTCCAATTTTAATTGTCTTTGTTGACGGAAGGTCACACCATTCCATCTTCACAAGACACACTCTCTCTCTCTGTCTCTCTCTCTCTCTCTCTCTCTCCCTCTGTCTCTCTCTCTCTCTCCCTCTGTCTCTCTCTCTCTCTCCCTCTGTCTCTCTCTCTCTCTCCCTCTGTCTCTCTCTCTCTCTCCCTCTGTCTCTCTCTCTCTCTCCCTCTGTCTCTCTCTCTCTCTCCCTCTGTCTCTCTCTCTCTCTCCCTCTGTCTCTCCCTCTCTCTCCCTCTGTCTCTCCCTCTCTCTCCCTCTGTCTCTCCCTCTGTCTCTCTCTGTCTCTCCCTCTGTCTCTCTCTGTCTCTCCCTCTGTCTCTCTCTGTCTCTCCCTCTGTCTCTCTCTGTCTCTCCCTCTGTCTCTCCCTCTGTCTCTCCCTCTGTCTCTCCCTCTGTCTCTCCCTCTGTCTCTCCCTCTGTCTCTCCCTCTGTCTCTCCCTCTGTCTCTCCCTCTGTCTCTCTCTGTCTCTCTCTGTCTCTCTCTGTCTCTCTCTGTCTCTCTCTGTCTCTCTCTGTCTCTCTCTGTCTCTCTCTGTCTCTCTCTGTCTCTCTCTGTCTCTCTCTGTCTCTCTCTGTCTCTCTCTGTCTCTCTCTGTCTCTCTCTGTCTGTCTCTCTATCTCTCTCTCGCGACTACTGCGCCTCCACGGTCAGTGCCACGTCCCAGACACTCGTCGTTTATCGATCCTCTGCAACGTTAATTCTCTTGGGATCGTCTGGAGAGTCAGTCTGCCCTAATCCGAGATCTTCCTTAATTACCGTCTTCCAGAGGTTGCTGCGGGGAATTAACAAACGAAGCTGATCTTTTCAGCAACCCTAAATGTTTATAAAAGTATTTTGCTAGGCATAGTGCAGTTAGAGATGGTTCTCCGTTCCCTTGCTTCACTGAATTCACGTTAAGGTAGACTCCTGTCACGGCGGCGCAAGTGTGTGTATTTTTTCGAATAACAATGCAATAAATTGGCTCAGATGGTTCAAATGGCTCTGAGCACTATGGGACATAACATCTGAGGTCATCAGTCCCCTAGAACTTCTGAAACCTAACTAACCTAAGGACATCACACACATTTATGCCCGAGGCAGGATTCGAACCTGCGACCGTAGCAGTCGCGCGGTTCCGGACTGAAGCCCCTAGAACCGCCCTGCCACCGCAGCCGGCGCAATAAATTGAAAAGAGATAATTTCCTTTCCTCATATTACACATTCTTTCAAAATAGAGACAAATTTGAAGTTAGTGGTTTCTTTCTCTCTCTGGACTATGTCATATCGCTAACTGCCATACTAGGATCTTTGAAGCGACAAATGTGTTACGGCACGGAATCTTTGCCCCATATTTCCGGTGTGTGCACGCAAGACGTGACCGGTAAACCACTCTAGTCTTCTTCCTGGCTTCGAAAACATCCAAACTCAATGAAGTATTGGGAAACCACACTCTGGAAGTTACCGTGAAAGTTATCAGTGCAACATGTTCTGTTAATTATAATCGGTAGTCCTTGTTGTTACCACAGTTCATTTAGTTGAACGACCAGGTTCTTGCATCGGCAACTGTCGTATCTACCTGTCACATCAAATCCGAACGAAGCGAGGACAATCCGTAACTTCTTGCTAGGCATAAAATGCCTTCTGTTTTCATTTATGCGTTCCTCTTTTAGTAAGAAAGCAACGCATGTACTATTTCACGGCCAGATGTCTTAGTTAGCGCTTAATGATCCGGGTTATATGACCGCGTTCCATGAAAATTTTCTGTTCTTAACGTTTCGTCCATGTCTGCGCTGGACTTCAGAGGTGCTCCGCGATCTGCAGAGTATTGCCGAATGATACGTCCGATGCTGGAGAGCGACATGAATTTTGTGGGACAGACTCGTGGTCGAAGTTTACACGCGATCGGTAAATAATTCTTGTCAGAGATAAAACTTAAGTATCGACTGCCTCTGTCAAAGTTAAAAATTAACTATTGGATTTTTGGAGCAAACTGTTCTTGTACAAACGTTTTATGGCTTCTTCTTACCTCTTCACAATATTCTCAGGTTTATATACTTCGATGGCTTTTCAGTGGATAACAGTTCGACAAACCTTTCTTAGTTTGGGACAGGTGCTAGGCACGGAACAGCACTTATAACTGCTGCTAGTCTAACTGGTAAAATGTTTTGCGGACAAAGAGACACATGAAGAGATGCAGAAAACAGCACTTGTGCATGGAAGACCAAAATCGGAACGTTAGTGGGAAATTTACTACGGCAGCTGGTAATATAGACCTTGTACTGGAAGTAGCAGTAGAGGGAAAAATAGTAGGTGGGCAAAGTAATAATGGCATGGAAAACATTTCATGCTCGTCTACGTAAGCAACCGAGCTTCTGTAAATTTGTACGTAATTATAAGGGAAGAACTGCCACCGTCAGGTAAAAGAGATACAATGATCTGTATTATTTATTACAAATTTTATGTCTTGATCACAATAAAGAAATAGTAATAATATTTTCTGATGACCAGTTTCGGTTCATTACCAACCACCTTAAGAGGTGCTCACTTAAGGGTCACAAGTTGTTGACGCTCTCTCTCTTGATTATACCATCCAACTTTTTTGAAAATGTTATCATTTGCTTAACTGTACATATTTATTTATTTATTTATTTATGCATTTATTTTACCTGGCAAGATTAGGGCCTTCAGGCCCTCTCTTACACCTAACCAGGCATACTCAGATTGAACGAGTTACAGTTACTAAATAACATTAAGAACATTTAACGTATTATGCAGTATTGATGTCAAACGAAAAAAAATTGAGATTATAACAGTAGTACAATGATAGTTATAACAATAAAAATAATTATTACAATCAACGATAATAATGATAATAATAATGATAATAGTAATAATAATAATAATAATAATAATAATAATAATAGTGACTAAGTATATGAAAGTAAACATACATTTCTTTTGTGAATGTCAGTTAGTTGGGAATTTTCTCGTTATATTCTTGCAGCTTGTGAGTTATTCTCATCGAGCAGAGACATAAGACGATAGAATGGGGTGAAAGAGATATATAAGAGGTAGATAGGTTTGAAGAAGAGAAAAAGAATGGTAAAATTCGAAGCTGTGATGGAGAGAAGAAAGAAAGAGATGTTAGGGGCACAACAATGGTGGCTATACCGTCCCTAATATGTAAGTTTTGAGTTCCCTCTTGAATGTTGAGTAGTTCTGGATAAGACGCAGATCACAGGGGAGTGCGTTCCATAGTCGTATGGCTGAGATGGAGAATGACACGGAGAAAGATTTTGTGTTATGTAAAGGTACAGCCAAGATGATAGACGTATCCGATCTGGTATTGCGATTGTGGAATGATGATAGATGTTTAATGTGAGAAGATAAGTATTGAGGGCACCAGTGGCTAAGAAATCGATGAAGTAAGCACATCGTGTGGAGATCGCGTGCCTTATGTGGGCGTATCCAACCTAACTGGGAGTATGAAGGACTGATATGATCATACAACCGAATATTGCACACGTATCTGACGCAAGCATTCATCACTAGCTCGAGGCATCTAGAATTTTCACTATTCGTGCCGTGTTGAACTACATCGCAGTAGTAAAGATTAGGCAAGACTAGTGTTTGGACTAATTTTTGTTTAACATGGGTTGGAAATATTTTTCTAAATTTTTGAATTGCATGTAGGGAGGAGAGCGATTTCCGGCAAGCTGTGACTGTTTGTTCTTCCCAGTTTAGGTGTTCATCCAAGATTATTCCAAGGTCTTTTACTGTTTTTTGGTATGGTAGTTGGGTACCATTGAGGAGTATTTTAGGGACCGTTTCGCGAAAGTACCGGCTGATTAACTTTGGATGAGATATAAGTGTGACCTGGGATTTCTTGGGGTTTAGTTTCAGACCTAGGTTCTGTGCCCATCGAGAAACAGAGCAAAGATCTGCGTTCATACTCGCTACTGCGCCAGCAATGTTTTTGGGGCTTGCACTTATGTACAGTTGGATGTCGTCAGCATATAGATGGTAGCTGCAGGAGTGAATCACTGAAGAAATATCATTAATATACAGTGAGAAGAGTAGTGGACCAAGGACGGAGCCTTGGGGAACTCCAGAGTGCACGCTTTTCCATGATGACTTTTCCGACCCACAAACGACTTGTTGACTTCTGTTTTTGAGGTAGCTGTCGAACCAGTGTATTGCGCTGATTGAGAAATTCAGCTGTTTCATTTTAATTAGTAATATATCGAAGTCAACTGTGTCAAAAGCCTTGTTAAAGTCAAGCAGTGTTAGGATAGTAGCTTCACGTCTGTCCATAGCATTTTTAATGTCATCAGTTACTTTGATTAATGCAGTTGCTGTACTATGGTGCTTTCGAAAGCCTGACTGATATTCGTCATGGATGTTATGAGTTTTGAGGTAATCCGTCAGCTGTTCATGGACGATGTATTCTAGGGCTTTAGATATTGCAGGTAGTATGCTGATCCATCACATATGACGATTTTCGTACAAAGCGGACAGTTCCTTCACGGTATATCGCTTTTTATGTCTTAGAGTGCATTTTAGGTACGTTAAGATAGGCAGTCTTCCACATACGGGGCACATGATATAGGTTACGATGCCTATCATAACGCGCAAGAAATATTTTCAATAAAAAATGTAATACTATTGATGATAATAAACATGATCTGAGTATTACTTAGATTTGATTGTGTTATGGCCAACAGACTACTGTCATCTTATGTTACGCTAACTACTTTTGCCTCTACAGAGTCTTCAGGTTTGAGAACGGCCAGGGAACCACCTGAGACAGGGTGGCAGCTGTACGCGAGATCAGTCAGGTCTCAGCGGCTCCTCTTCTTTCTCACGAGTCAGCTCTGAATGCTTCGCATCTAAAATAGCAGGTATGTAATAACAGGGAACGTTTTCGCAAAAATATAGAATACATCTCAACGAGCGAAGATCTGAAGTAAGAGACTTTATTAGCGACTGCTTGGTGGGATGTTTAGTTAATGAACTGGGAAGACCTTCCACCGTGTATACTGTGTAGTGAACCCCTTAGATTATCAAGCGCTGTGCCGGTATGCTGCTTATTCCTTCGGGAGAAGTGCTCACAGTCCCCAAGAAGTCAGATACTCCATAACTGAGAGAGCTTTATGCAGTCATGTAATAACGTGACTTCCGGGGATCTCAGGTTAATGTAGAATATTGATAGAACTATTTAAGCCGTGGAAGCTATATTTACATGCAGACTATACGTATCAATTTTGTATTAATTATATGAGTCACAATACGCAAGGAGTCAACCTATCAACATCTACATCTACATCTACATCCATACTCCGCAAGCCACCTGACGGTGTGTGTCGGAGGGTACCCTGAGTACCTCTATCGGTTCTCCCTTCTATTCCAGTCTCGTATTGTACGTGGAAAGAAGGATTGTCGGTATGCTTCTGTGTGGGCTCTAATCTCTCTGATTTTATCCTCCTGGTCTCTTCGCGAGATATACGTAGGAGGGAGCAATATACTGCTTGACTCTTCGGTGAAGGTATGTTCTCGAAACTTTAACAAAAGCCCGTACCGAGCTACTGAGCGTCTCTCCTGCAGAGTCTTCCACTGGAGTTTATCATCTCCGTAACACTTTCGCAATTACTAAATGATCCTGTAACGAAGCGCGCTGCTCTCCGTTGGATCTTCTCTATCTCTTCTATCAACCCTACCTGGTGCGGATCCCACACTGCTGAGCAGTATTCAAGCATTGGGCGAACAAGCGTACTGTAACCTACTTCCTTTGTTGTCGGATTGCATTTCCTTAAGATTCTTCCAATGAATCTCAGTCTGGCATCTGCTTTACCGACGATCAACTTTATATGATCATTCCATTTTAAATCACTCCTAATGAGTACTCCCAGATAATTTATGGAATTAACTACTTCCAGTTGCTGACCTGCTATTTTGTAGCTAAATGATAAGGGACCTATCTTTCTATGTATTCGCATCACATTACACTTGTCTACATTGAGATTCAATTGCCATTCCGTGCACCATGCGTCAATTCGCTGCAGATCCTCCTGCATTTCAGTACAATTTTCCATTGTTGCAACCTCTCGATACACCACAGCATCATCTGCAAAAAGCCTCAGTGAACTTCCGATGTCATCCACCAGGTCATTTATGTATATTGTGAATAGCAACGGTCCTATGACACTCCCCTGCGGCACACCTGAAATCACTCTTACTTCGGAAGACTTCTCTCCATTGAGAATGACATGCTGCGTTCTGTTTGCTGTCTGATCCATAAACAATCATGAAACTTCATTTGGCTATCATGATTCTTCTTTTCATTTGTCCAGGAATTGTCATTCGTCTTTCATCTGATGTTTCCATTCGTCTTCAATCAACTCTAATATTTTTTTGACTCCGTGTTTCCTTTCTATCTGCTCTCAATAACATCTCAAAATATAACACACCAAACTATGTATTTGCCAACAGTGCTGTTTTTCATTCAACTCGTTCCAACATTTCCCGTTATCTTAGTTTGTGATATAAATCAGTGTTTTCTTGTCTATTTTCAATATCACGACTCAAATCTTTCTATACATTTCTTGTCTTCTTTCTGTGGGGTCTACGATTCAGAGTGATGAAGCTCTTAATAAGCAGTTATTTTTCGTCACTCTTATTCTTGGTATTTACCAGTGGCTATGTCTTAGTAACTATCGCACAACATTCTATCAGCTGATATCATTTGTGCCGTAAGTTATGACTCTTCCCAGGTGTTTTCATTGTGCAGCCGCTTCTGTATTAGTTGAGTGCGTTTTTATTTGTAGGCGAACATTATCACAGGACATTCTCATGTTCATTGCCTTTTCTGTTTTAATTATATCCCATACCTTTACCAACGGTAGATATGCTCTCTGTCTTACGTTGTAAAATGTTTGTCTTTTGGATAAAATTTCAGTATGGTCTTAATTATTTCCTCCTTATTAATGATATCTTGTATTTTTAAATAAAAATAATTTGAAATCTGTCCTTTATGAATTAAATCTCATGTAAGAAATTGTACTGAATGATTTAGGAGAGATGTAACATATCCCAATGTTTCTTTTTTGGAAATTTGTGGTAAGGTACTACGGTATCACATTGCTGAGTTCATCGGTCCCTAGGCCTACACACTACTTATCCTAACTTAAACTAACTTACGCTAAGGAAAACACGCAAATCTATGCCCGAGGAAGGACTCGAACCTCCGACGGAGGCAGCCGCACGAACCGTGGCAAGGCGCCCTACACCACGCGGCATCATTTTAATGATATCAAAGACAATAAATTCATATGTTGTTTCACTATTTGATCCGTGTACCTGTAGGGAAGTAGTCACAGACGTTCACTGCCTACTGTCATGTGCTTTAGTATTAGTAGAATACGACTCAAACTACATGCCCACCAGCTTTTTGCCACTGAATAAATATCAACAAACTTACTAAAATATCTCAAGATTTTCAGTGCATTCAGATGATGATAAATTTTGGTTTATTTGCTTTTGATAACTCAATTGCGAGAATCCATACGTTCACACATTGCCTCCTTCCAGCAGAGCATCGAGGGCTTTACATGGTGCGACCTAACAAAAACAGGGAAATGCTGAAAATTTAAAAGTCGTTGCTGTAGCCATTTACATACTTTTACGATGAACAGAGCTGTTCCCTCCATGGAACTGTAATTGGATTATTCTTTAGTCACTGAATCCAACGCCTGCAGCATCAAATTTTATTTTACTTTCTTTAATCCACACAAACGTTTCATTGCGCCAGTTACACTGACGGTATACACACCGCTAGTACAACCAAAACTCCGCTTCGCTGCCGGAACAGAGAGCCATACTTAATTAACAAGTTCGTAATGCCGGGAAAAACGGATAGATTTCATTTGCGGAGTGGACACATTTGTTGGTCGTGTATACCACTAAAAACACGTACAGGAATTAGCAATAACAGGAAAAAAAGATCTGCTGCTTCAGTAAACGAGAGAGAAAATGTAATGTGTGACCCCCATTATTTCCTCTCGCGAGTTCTGAACATCCTTCACACGCTATTGAAGGTTTTCAAAGCAGCCGATTACTTGATAATGAAATCCATTTACTCTTCTTCCAATGTATTCACAAAAACGAAATGAAATTAGTTTTACAACGATAAAACGGCTGCTCTTGATGAGTTCGTACAGGAATTTCTGTGCGAATGTCTTGGACTGCATGTACACAGCAAGGAAAATACATTCCATTAGTAGCAAGCCTTTGGTGAAAGTTATTTTTCATATAGTGTGATAAATATAAATTGCCATAAGAATTCGAATGTGTTTCATGGTTACATCTCAATCAATATTTTACAAGAGAACTAAAATTTAGCTGTGACACGTAGCTGATACACAGAAATGATTAGCCAGACATTATAAGGAAACAGTCAATATAAGGGATGACTTTTCCACACATCCGTGTCAAAAGAGGTGTATTTTATTATAATTATAGCCAGAGAGAAAGGAAGCAACCGCAAAAAAGATTTTCGTGGTTGAGTCTTACATACAGACGAACTATATTTTTAAAATGAATGCCAAATGATCTTATACAGTAATTTTAGTACACCCATTAGTCTGATTTGTTGGCTGATTTGTTGGCTGATTTGTTGTATCCCTGTACAGTAGGTTGCTGTCTTGTCTATCAAGTCTGTTCAAATCAGCGTACGTACTGCGAGAAACATGTATGTGATCCTAATTACTCTAGTCAATACTTGGTCTACTTCTGCAATTTTTACTTCTCACACATCCTTCCATTATTATTTTAACTATTCCCTAGTGTTTCAAACTGTCTCGCATCTGATTAATTGCGACGTCACCACTCGGCTGTTAACCCGAGATGAATTCATCAACGGAATACGCCGAGAAAGACTGCAATCGCATGTCTCCTATCTGCCTGTCCTTTCTTTCAGTCAATTTGTGTCATAAATACATTTATTGTCTTCCGCAGTTAGATTCGGTACCTCTTCACTAGTTATCCTCAGTATTGTTTGTTAATCTCTCTCTGTTCCTTTCTTCCGTAGGCTTTACAGATTGGAACACGTTACTTCTATGTTGCCACTGATCCATCTCAGCTTGTGACGACCTCTTCGTGTAGTGCCTTCGATCTTTTCTAGCGTTATTTTTTTTCTGTAAAACATTTGTTGATTAATATAATGCTACTGATAATTTGTTTGTATTCTGATTTAATATTTTTCTGTTTTTGGGTATACCGTGTCAGCGAGAAAGCATTATTAGCTGGCAACCGAGTCGCATATCGAGCCGCTAAAGCATGGGAGCCACATACTGATGCCGAGAATCTTATTTGTCCAGCAGTCCAGGATATGGTTGAAATTATATTAGGTAAGCAGGAGCTAAGAGGGGTATCAATTTCTGATAATACCATTGAACACAAAATAAACGATATGCCCGGTGACATTCGAGTTCAATTAGTCAAAAAACTTATGAAGACCCCACGGTTTGCTTTGCAGTTTGATGACTCTAATGCCAAAAATTGCGCACAATCTGAAGTATCAGTAGTCAGCTTTGAAGCAGATGCGAGTATTTTTCCAAGCACTTCCTGCCGTAAACAGTATTGGGCACTGTATGTAAGACCAGTTTTTAGAAAGCACTCGCAACTACAACACATTGTAGAAAACGTACCGCCATTTGTAATTAAGTTGCTAAAGCCATGACTAACAACCAAACTTTGATTTTAATTTCTAACGAACAATCTTCTTGTTCGGTAAGAGACCTACGCAGGAAATATTTGTCTCTGTATCTCTAATTTCTACCAGTCAATTTCATCTTTTTTTACTTGTATCCACTGTAGCATACAGGTACTATCAACTAGCTACGTCCAAATTGTTCAACACCTCAATTACCCTTCTGATAAGCCGCGTGAAGTGCGTGGTCGTTGTCGGCGTTCATGTCTCGTGATAAACTAATTTTAGCAAGAAGAGCCTTCAGATTATCTGGCTGTCTTTGCTTCTCGGCTTTAGGTATATTCATTAAAGCGTCTGTTGTTTATAACCACCCAGAGGACACATGTGACTTACGGTACGTCACGTACGTTTCCTATCGTGGCTGAAAGTGGGACAAGTATGTCAGTCTTATCACCCATTCCACGATTTAGACATGGAAGCTTAAAAAGTAAAGTACGATTATTTGGAGTCCCCGAACATCAAATAACCGTGATGCGTTTGTTGGAGTTATGGTAAGGGCAACAAAGAAGGCAGTCCCTAGGAGCTGCCGAAACAATACAGGGTGGTCCATTGATAGTGACCGGGCCAAATATCTCACGAAGTATGCATCAAACAAAAAAATTACAAAGAACGAAATTCGTCTAGCTTGAAGGGCGAAACCAGTTGGCGCTATGGTTGGCCATCTAGATGGCGCTGCCATAGGTCAACCGGTTGGGAACTGGTTTTTTAAAAATAGGAACACCCATTTTTATTACATATTCGTGTAGTACGTAGGTGGACCACTTTTTTCGCTTTGTGATAGATGGCGCTGTAATAGTCACATACGTATAAGTACGTGGTATCACGTAATATTCCGCCAGTGAGGATTATTTGCTTCGTGATACATTACCCGAGTTAAAATGGACCGTTTACCAACTGCGGAAAAGGTGTATATCGTGTTGACGTATGGATATTGTGATCAAAACGCCCAAAGGGCGTGTGCTATATATGCTGGTCGGTATACTGGACGACATCATCCAAGTGTCCGGACCGTTCGCCGGATAGTTACGTTATTTAAGCAAACAGGAAGTGTTCAGTCACATGTCAAACGTCAACCACGACCTGCCACAAATGATGACGCCCAAGTAGGTGTTTTAGCTGCTGTCGCGGCCCATCCGCACATCAGTAGCAGACAAATTGCGCGAGAATCGGGAATTTAAAAAATGTCGGTGTTGAGAATGTTACATCAACATCGATTGAACCAGTACCATATTTCTATGCACCAGACATTGCATAGTGACGGCTTTGAACGTCGTGTACAGTTCTGACACTGGGCACAAGAGAAATTACGGGACGGTGACAGATTTTTTGCACGTATTCTGTTTAGCGACGACGCATCATTCGCCAATAACGGTATCGTAAAGGTGCATAATATGCACTATTAGGCAACGGAAAATCCACGATGGCTGCGCAAGTGGAGCATCAGTGACCTTGGCGGTTTAATGTATGCTGCGGTATTATGGGAGGAAGTATAATTGGCCCCCATTTTATCGATGGCATTCTAAATGTTGCAATGTATGCTGATTTCCTACGTAATGTTCTACCGATGTTACTACAAGATGGCTATTTACGTCCTTCATGATGGATGTCTGGCACATAGCTCACGTGCTGTTGAAGCTGTATTGAATAGCATAGTTCATGACAGATGGATTGGTCGTCGAAGCACCATACCACGGCCTGCACGTTCACCGGATCTGACCTCCCCGGATTTCTTTCTTTGGGGAAAGTTGAAAGCTATTTGCTATCGTGATCCACTGATAACACGCGTCAGCGCATTGTCAATGCATTTGCGAACTACTCCCTGTTGAAAGGAATGTCCTAACACGTATTGCCAAATGCATAGAGGTCGACGGATATCATTTTGAGCATTTATTGCATTAATGTGGTATTTGCAGGTAATCACGCTGTAACAGCATGCGTTCTCAGAAATTATAAGTTCACAAACGTACATGTATCACATTGGAAGAACCGAAATAAAATGTTCAAACGTAACGACGTTCTGTATTTTAATTTAAAAAACCTATTTGTTACAAACTGTTCGTTTAAAATTGTGAGCCATATGTTTGTGACTATTACAGCGCCATCTAAGACAAAGCGAAAAAAGTGTTCCAACTAAAACATTCATATTTCTTTACGTACTACATGAATATCTAATAAAAAATGGGAATTCCTATTTAAGATACGCAGTTGATATCGGTTTGATCTATGGCAGCGCCATCTAACGGGCCAGCCATAGTGCCATCTGATTTCCCCCTTCAGGATAGACAAGTTTCGTTCTTTGTAGTTGTTTCGTTCGACCTTTATTTCGTGATACATTTAGCCCGGTCACGGTCAATGGACCACCTTGCATATCGCAGGTTAGAATGAAGTAACGAGATACAGTATGTTGAAATTTTAAAAAGCATTGACTGAGAACCTAGTTCATAACCTTGATACAGCAAACGTAGGCCTACTAAATGGACGGAGACTGTTAGGTCACTGCAATATCATGAACAGATGCATGTTCTTACTAAGGGAGTTGGCTGGAAACGAAAGTGAAGCAAGGGGCAGCAGTGACGCGTCAGCAAATTGGATTGCGTTACATTTACTGCGCGGATCCAGTGCACTGAGTCGCAAAACTCAGACAAGATACATCACAGGCAAACTTACAATACATAAAAAGAATACCAAGAACCAATCCGAGTACTCAAGAACTTTCTCTATATCTGTAATTTCTGATCTTGAAACACTAAAACCTGAAACGGCACAGGGAAATAATGGAATCCATTACTAATTTCTTCTGAATAGTGAGAATGGTGCCAAAAGCAGTCTGGCGGATTTCTTCTCTGATATTATCACAAGGTTCAGTCTCACAACAATGTAGCAATAAAAGCCACAGCCATGGCTCAAACGCGGCAAGGCATCAGAGCAGCTAAAAGACTATCCCCTAGTCGCATCATTGAGAACTATTTGTAACTTCCTTGAAAGAACTGTATACGATCGGATTAGTCCCGCGATCTTACAGAACATTCCTGTTGAGCAAACCAGATTCCGACGAGAACGGAGCTGTGCTGAGGAAACCTCGCCATTAACAGCATTCATTCAATCGGATACCAAATGAACCAGTGAACATCAATTGCTTTCGTTGATTATATTTATAATTTTTTGTAGTTTGTGGGCATGGATTGCTTCACAAATTATTACAGCTTGTTCCATGCTGACGCACAACAGAACTACAGTAACTGACAACATGGTAAGCGGGAGGACTTATCTTGTAACTACAGTAGAGACACTAGCTGTGCAAACGTACAGAAAAAAGGCTCGCCACAGGGCTCTGTCCTTGCCCCTCTACTGTGTAATTTTATACATACCTGACATTTCTCCAACATATAACATATTCAAAACAAAAAAAATATACTGTGCAAACGACTGGGCATTACCTACCTCACACAAAACCTTTGAAACAACTGAATAATTCGTAACATCTGATCTAGACGTCGTAAGTTAATATTTTCGTAAATTGGGTTTACAACCGAACTTCAATAAAACTGATGTTTTGAGTTTTCAACTGTTCAATAGACTGGCATGTAGAGCCCTTGATGCCTGTTTTGAGGGAGGCAAACATCACCATAAAGTGGGTCCAAAATACCTTGAGGTCTTATATTTGACGTTGTTCCAATATGAGGGCGGTCTACATTAATACGAAAACAGAAATAAAATATTTCAAACATTCACGGTCGCGTTTGTAGAGATTTATTTAGATTATCGGTTTCGACAAACTATGTTGCCAACATCGGATCTTATGCCTTAAAAATCTGACATGTTTTACTTATGACGTGCATACATACTACGCCTTGCATGTACTTGAAATATCCTTTTACAATGTTACACAATACCTTGAGCGCATTGACGAGATTCTTTGAAGTATAATTCATGAGATCCGAGGACAGGAAGAAGTTTGGCGAAACGGCAATCCAAATAAATGCTCTACAAAACCGACAGTGGATGTCTGAAATAGTTTACTTACCTATTCACCTTGAGATGGCGTTAAATAGGACCCTTCTTTTATGCAGCACTTGACACAAACATCTGACAGGGATAGAAGCATAAATAACATTCTCGATATACTCTGTGGCGCTAGCAGAGGATCGTAAGCAGACACTCTTCTTGTATCGGCACTCAGCAGCAGAGCACTGTACGCTTGTCTCGCTTAATAGTCCATGTGTAAAAATCACTTATGTACAAAGGTGTATCTAAAATTTTGGTTTCAATATAGCCCTCTTTTAACCGTTGTTAAATTTTATATAAATCAGTGGAAGTTCAGTATTTCTAGATTTAAAAACGATTTACTACTGTGGTACAACGTGAATAGCAATTATGTACATGAAGAGCGCTGTAGTCATGTATGACGTATACTGAGGCCAGCTGTGAGCCAACTAACTACACTCCTTGAAATGGAAAAAAGAACACATTGACACCGGTGTGTCAGACCCACCATACTTGCTCCGGACACTGCGAGAGGGCTGTACAAGCAATGATCACACGCACGGCACAGCGGACACACCAGGAACCGCGGTGTTGGCCGTCGAATGGCGCTAGCTGCGCAGCATTTGTGCACCGCCGCCGTCAGTGTCAGCCAGTTTGCCGTGGCATACGGAGCTCCATCGCAGTCTTTAACACTGGTAGCATGCCGCGACAGCGTGGACGTGAACCGTATGTGCAGCTGACGGACTTTGAGCGAGGGCGTATAGTGGGCATGCAGGAGGCCGGATGGACGTACCGCCGAATTGCTCAATACGTGGGGCGTGTGGTCTCCACAGTACATCGATGTTGTCGCCAGTGGTCGGCGGAAGGTGCACGTGCCCGTCGACCTGGGACCGGACCACAGCGACGCACGGATGCACGCCAAGACCGTAGGATCCTACGCAGTGCCGTAGGGGACAGCACCGCCACTTCCCAGCCAATTAGGGACACTGTTGCTCCTGGGGTATCGGCGTGGACCATTCGCAACCGTTTCCATGAAGCTGGGCTACGGTCCCGCACACCGTTAGGCCGTCTTCCGCTCACGCCCCAACATCGTGCAGCCCGCCTCCAGTGGTGTCGCGACAGGCGTGAATGGAGGGACGAATGGAGACGTGTCGTCTTCAGCGATGAGAGTCGCTTCTGCCTTGGTGCCAATGATGGTCGTATGCGTGTTTGGCGCCGTGCATGTGAGCGCCACAATCAGGACTGCATACAACCGAGGCACACAGGGCCAACACCCGGCATCATGGTGTCGAGCGATCTCCTACACTGGCCGTACACCTCTGGTGATCGTCGAGGGGACACTGAATAGTGCACGGTACATCCAAACCGTCATCGAACCCACCGTTCTACCATCCCTTAACCGGCAAGGGAACTTGCTGTTCCAACAAGACAATGCACGTCCGCATGTATCCCGTGCCACCCAACGTGCTCTAGAAGGTGTAAGTCAACTACCCTGGCCAGCAAGATCTCCGGATCTGTCCCCCATTGAGCATGTTTGGGACTGGATGAAGCGTCGTCTCACGCGGTCTGCACGTCCAGCACGAACGCTGGTCCAACTGAGGCGCCAGGTGGAAATGGCATGGCAAGCCGTTCCACAGGACTACATCCAGCATCTCTACGATCGTCTCCATGGGAGAATAGCAGCCTGCATTGCTGCGAAAGGTGGATATACACTGTACTAGTGCCGACATTGTGCATGCTCTGTTGCCTGTGTATGTGCCTGTGGTTCTGTCAGTGTGATCATGTGATGTATCTGACCCCAGGAATGTGTCAATAAAGTTTCCTCTTCCTGGGACAATGAATTCACGGTGTTCTTATTTCAATTTCCAGGAGTGTATAAACAGCAAGGTCAGTGCAGCTTGATCTCCTGTGGTTCATAGCTCAGGGCTGAAATGAGTTAACTTTATCGGCTGGCGTGTAAAATTTATAGAATTGTACTTTGGTGGTAACATTTCTGTGACTGTATTCGAATTGATTCCGGTATTGCCTCTAATACTGAAGGTAGTCACTCAGTGAACAATAAACACATATTGCGACTGATTGCGGTACCTGTTTTGTTTGTTATCATAAAAATTGGTAGTTTATGCTACAATGAACCACATCTGAATGGTCCATGGAAGATGCACATACACGCACCACAAGTGGAGCAAGTCGTCATCACCGCCTTGCGGCTGGTAGTTCCTCATATTGTGTCAACTTATCCAGCATATGCCTACGAGGGTCAGTGCGAAGATTTCCTGACGGCGACGACCGGTATGATAAAATACACAGAAGACCTTGGTATCCGTCTATAGCTGTTGTAATTTATATTATGTTATGCTGGAAAGCTGTTGAGAAGTAGTCGTTCAGTAATCATTGCGTATGTATTTTCATACGAAAACTAATGGCCCGGCTGGCCACGGTGACCAAGTAGTTCTAGGCGCTTCAGTCTTCAACCGCGCGACTGCTACTGTCGCAGGTTCGAATCCGGCCTCGGGCATGGGTGTGTTTGATGTCCTTCGTTTGGTTAGGTTTAAGCAGTTCTAAGCTCAAAACGTTCAAATGTGTCTTATGGGACTTAAATGCTAAGCTCATCAAGCCCTAAGCTTACACACTACTGAACCTAAATTATCGTAAGGACAAACACACACACCCCCATGCCCGAGGGAGGACTCGAACCTCCGCAGTTCTAAGTTCAAGGGGACTGATGACCTCAGATGTTAAGTACCGTAGTGCTCAGAGCCATTTTAACTAATAGTCCGCGTCGAAAACAGGGCTTTCACTCGAACCTATACATTTTCGTTGTATTCTTGAGCAGGCAATAGGCAGATGAAATTGTCACCAAACAGTTGATGATACGGTCCCACTCTTGGATGCAGAACTTTGCCCCTGTACCGTAGAGCAGTTAGACCGCCACGATAGCGGTACGGTTGCCTGGTGTAATCCGATCGCAGACCATGAAACCACATTATTGTACATGGGACACAATGTTGGATGCGTCGGCTATTACTATACAGATGTTGTCTGCTCTTATCAGGGTGCATACAGATCCAAGCTTCGTTGACAAACAACACCCAGCGACGACCCTGTGGCGTCCATCCTCAGTGATTTCGCACCCATGGTGTACAACGTGGTGCTAACCATGGTAATCGAGAATGGATATTCATCGTGCAACCTAACAATCTGATGTAATATATCATGTCGTGTAGCCGCTATAAACGCCAAATTCAGTTCTGGAGCACTCCTCCTACGGTTCATTTGACTCAAAAGTCGTAGATGTCTGTCACATTGTGCATTTCCTTTTCTTCTTCTTCAATTCTATACTGACCATAATGAGAATTACACACACGAAACAATTGTGTCTTATCTACACGCCCAATTTTTCCACGTACACTTCATCCTCCAGGGTGAAACAAGGGTGTCTATTGAAAGTTTTCCCCTCGTTTGCTAAGCTGATTAATTTTCATGTGAGAAGTATCTCCCTGTAATACAAGCGGACGCAGTGCTCCATGGTTCCAATTTCTACCGCTATGTGTCTAATTCATTCAAGTAGGCCCGATAAATTGAGATGTGAGTAATCGAACCCGCTAGAAAAGAGAGTATTCTGATTTAAAAATGAAGCAACGCATAACTGAACATCAGTGACTGGCCATGGAACAATACGTGCACATTTGGAACTGTAAGACTTTTTTTGTTGATACTATGAATTCAGTTCGTCGCATGAAGTGCATAATGCATACAATGGATATGCCTGGATTGAAAATTCATAGAATATAGTCATCATCTCAGTTGTATGGATGAACGATACTAAATAACGCTAAGAAAGAATTTCAATTATCATTCTGATTTAATTCGATAATATTTAATAAAACTATTACTCTCTGTGACAAAACGTACATGAAATCTATTTTATTGAAGTAAACTAGCACTCTCAGAGACAAAACCTTCATGAAGCACTACCTATCTATTGCATCTCGTCATACCGGAAACAGACAACACTTCGTTTTCAATTACATCCACTAATGATTGAAATGGGTAAAAATGAATGTGACTGAATGGTGGTCTCTTAACACCATTTAGTTATTGTCACGCCTCTTTAACGGGCGGAGAAGGGAAGGATACCACCTTTGACTCTCTCAATCATTACTTGTGTTACTTCACATGCAGTACCATGCGGGTAAGTTCATGTTGAAACCGCGTATTATGCAACCTCAATGCAACGTGAGCAAACCAGGCAAGACTTCATGACTCCACATTATCCATGCTATGATTAACGAAAGGCAAACCTAGTGACTACCGTTATGAATGCTGGCAATACGTGGCAAAGTACGACAACAAAGAAACGAGTAAAATAAATCGTTGAATCATGGAAAATTTATATTGATTGTATTGGAACTAAAGTATGCAACAAATGAAACATTAATGAACCAATCTGCTATTGGTCTAAGAACAAGAACCGTTGGGTCATGCCCTCAATCACCTCGCGCACAAGTCCGCTAGTTGAAACACATTAAACTGAAAAATGTCTACAAACACAATATCGCTGAACGTTTCCCGGTATTAAATCACACCTAAACATGTTTCATAATCAGTGTTACCCCAAAAGACCTACATCCATGACGAGCGCCGCACCCCTGCGTCCGTCTCGTTCAATCGGCGGCCCCAGAGTGTCCTAACATGGCGCGTTCCAGGACCAACCGCCAAACGTTAAAAAAAACTGGTGGTGGGGGTAGGACCTCAGTGAGTACCAACCTCACAAACTCTGCACTGCTCATCCCCACTATCTTTGGAATCACTAACTCTCTCCCGAATCTGCTCACTTTCTTGCGCTGGTGCTAAACTACCCTACTGCTACGATCTTTGACTAAGCCAGATTATTATACAGTCCTGGAAATTGAAATAAGAACACCGTGAATTCATTGTCCCAGGAAGGGGAAACTTTATTGATACATTCCTGGGGTCAGATACATCACATGATCACACTGACAGAACCACAGGCACATTGACACAGACAACAGAGCATGCTCAATGTCGGCACTAGTACAGTGTATATCCACCTTTCGCACCAATGCAGGCTGCTGTTCTCCCATTGAGACGATCGTAGAGATGCTGGATGTAGTCCTGTGGAACGGCTTGCCTTGCCATTTCCACCTGGCGCCTCAGTTGGACCAGCGTTCGTGCTGGACGTGCAGACCGCGTGAGACGACGATTTATCCAGTCCCAAACATGTTCAATGGGGGACAGATCCGGAGATCTTGCTGGCCAGGGTAGTTGACTTACAACTTCTAGAGCACGTTGCGTGGCACGGGATACACGCGGACGTGCATTGTCCTGTTGCAACAGCAAGTTCCCTTGCCGGTCTAGGAATGGCAGAACGATGGGTTCGATGACGGTTTGGATGTACCGTGCACTATTCAGTGTCCCCTCGACGATCACCAGAGGTGTACGGCCAGTGTAGGAGATCGCTCCCCACACCATGATGCCGGGTGTTGGCCCTGTGTGCCCCGGTCGTGTGCAGCGCTCACCTGCACGCATACGACAATCATTGGCACCAAGGCAGAAGCGACTCTCATCGCTGAAGACGACACGTCTCCATTCGTCCCTCCATTCACGCCTGTCGCGACACCACTGGAGGCGGGCTGCACGATGTTGGGGCGTGAGCGGAAGACGGCCTAACGGTGTGCGGGACCGTAGCCCAGCTTCATGGAGACGGTTGCGAATGGTCCTCGCCGATACCCCAGGAGCAACAATGTCCCTAATTTGCTGGGAAGTGGCGGTGCGGTCCCCTACGGCACTGCGTAGGATCCTACGGTCTTGGCGTACATCCGTGCGTCGCTGCGGTCCGGTCCCAGGTCGACGGGCACGTGCACCTTTCGCCGACCACTGGCGACAACATCGATGTACTGTGGAGACCTCATGCCCCACGTGTTGAGCAATTCGGCGGTACGTCCACCTGGCCTCCCGCATGCCCACTATACGCCCTCGCTCAAACTCCGTCAACGCTGTCGCGGCATGCTACCAGTGTTAAAGACTGCGATGGAGCTCCGTATGCCACGGCAAACTGGCTGACACTGACGGCGGCGATGCACAAATGCTGCGCAGCTAGCGCCATTTGACGGCCAACACGGCGGTTCCTGGTGTGTCCGCTGTGCCGTGCTTGTGATCATTGCTTGTACAGCCCTCTCGCAGTGTCCGGAGCAAGTATGGTGGGTCTGACTCACCGGTGTCAATGTGTTCTTTTTTCCATTTACAGGAGTGTATATTCCATGCATAATTACGTTTATCCATCCACATACATCACGGGATCAAAGGATGAGAGAGGAGGTGTGATACTAACAGAAAAAAATATACACGGAAGCATTCTTGTATCCAGAGGTTAATGAACTAGGCGATACATTGAAAGGACGCTCTCGGCGTAAAATGAATTATTAAACATGTATAAATTAATCAGTTAAATGAAACGTAAACCTGTGACGTTTCAGTATGCCCTGCCGGTACCATTAGTTGTCCTGGTGGCGGAGCCAGTGCTTCACTGTGTGAATCACCTCCTCATCGTCCTCAAAATGTCTTCCACGCGTACAATCCTATAATGGCCCAAACAAGTGGAAGTCCGAGGGGGCTAGGTCAGGTGTGACAGTTGTGGATGGCCTCCCCGAGCGCTGCTAATCGTTGTGCTCCGCCGGACCGCCTTCTGATGATCTCACATCCTCTGTGCCAAGTGACTACCTGTACTACTGTCAAAAGAGATGCTCCATAGACTTTGCACAAGCGTTTGTGAATATTTCCCACAGTTCCTTTCTCTGCAGTGAGAAATTCAGTGAAAGCACGTTGCTTGTAACGTAGATCACTTACAGATGCCACTTTGACAGTGTCCTGAGCTACACTACCCGTCAGAGGTGACGGAAACTTATCGCGCTCTCTCAGGAGACTACAGATAATACAGCATTGTTTTCGGCTGAGAAAAATATTCCGGTGGATTACTTTCTGGGCAACCCTCGTAAATGCAGGACACTACATGTGTGCTGGAACCAACTGCACGTTCTCATCACATCGCTTTGGTTCCGGTGCACACACTGAGCAACTTCCTTGTTGATAAGCCTTCTGTGCATAACATCATGATGTGGACCCGATCATTGATCGTGATTGTCCTTCGTGGTATGATGGATTGTTCACTTTACTTTTCAATTGGCGTCTCTAATATGTCGTTGCTGGTGCTTTGCTTTGGACTACTATGTTTCAATTCATTCGAGTACGGTGTAGGTAGCCGCCAACGTAACTGTAGGCATGTTTACAAATAAAATCAATGATGACCTTCCGATCCGTACAGGAACAATCACAATAGCAACACACCTGCAGGGCTGATAGAACACTTTTGTTGATGTGTGTTTCAAGTCCGTATGAACTAATGGTGCGACACCTGATCACTCATCCACACTGCTGCTTCGAAACAATTGAAAAAGTGTACTGATCCTCTTAAGAAACCACATGTTAATCTGCCCTCCCTACAGACAATCTTCCTACGTGGTTGCAGCTACGGTACGATTCCCTGTAACACTGAAGCTGCTTGTGAAAAAATATTGATATTTGCATGTAAGAACAATGGAACCACTAGAAAGGCCTACGTGGGAAATCTTACGTCACAATAAACAGCAACAGATTTTGACTCACACCACGCGTCTGGGCAGTTTGATGCTGGTTTTCCGCAATATCCTACATTGCCTAATGCGAAAATGATTCTCACTGGAAAGCACATAGCCGATAATCTACGCCATCGTTCCTCAGTCCTAGTTTGTGCTCCATACCTAAGTATCTCGTTGCAGTATGAGGTGCTACAACCAAACGGTCACTGCTTGTTATCTATGAGACTCTTCATAAATACTGCCGTATTCTTAAGCTACAATTGCTCGGAAAGAGCCAAATTAAATTTTCACGATAAATTCGACATTTTCAATATTTTTTATCACGTATGATCATCATTCAGCCTATAAGCGACGGTTTGGAACCCAGGCAGCAGACGTCGTGCAGTCAGAGAGTTCGGTGGTATTTTCAAATAAATAGGTTACCGAAGACGGGACTGAGTTATACTAAGAATTTCGGATTCAATTCATCCCCTGGCAATCTGACGCAGCTTCGGAACCCTCGTTCCGCGGAATGTATGGGATCTGCGGGTAAACCTCCTCTGAGAATCTTCTTCACAAATATCATCTCCGTAGGCTGCATATTTTTTCCTTTGCGTTCGCTTCCATGGCGATTTGATATTTCTATTTAGTTTGTCAATATTCCCGCATAAGTACATGTGTTGCTCAGAAGGAATCGCACGATCAAATTATGTTTCATTTGTTTGAAATAGTGTTGAAAATATTACACACGATTTAATCATATTATGACATATCGTTTTTATTAGCTTCCTCTTACATTGTTCACAATTTTAGTTTGATGTTTATCATTTGTGTGTATAAATTATTGAATTTTGGGAAAGTTTCGTATTTAAACCTTCTTATTACAGGTTCCATTGTGTCTGTTTAGTGTTATCACGTCTAACAAGAACTGTGGTTATCGCGGAAGTTTCGGGAATGTTTTATACGAGCGCATAAACATTATTACACACAATAGTCGTGGGCAGTGGCAATTTTTTTGCTTTAGTACGCAGCTTCTACCGGAATAAATTAGTCCCAGTACCTCAAACCGCTGAATTTGCGCTGAAATCTTTTCATAATGTGTTAATTGCGAGCCTTTTGAAACACTATGTAACTCGTCAACATTCCCGGTGTTAACTTTGTTTTTTTTTTTTTTTTACAAACTCCAGTGTTTACTCAAACAACTACTTCTTTTGAGAGTGAAGCTGCAACTAACACATCATTATGTGGCATTATGTGATACAGAACAAACTGTAATACTTGCTACAACTTTTGGCTAACTTCCCGTGTGTTGTGCAATGAAAGTGAATCGTAGGAACGAATATCTGTGAGCGAAGTGTTTTGTAAGCCGTAGTTATTTATTAAAAATTATCATTTGTGTCCACTCTTGCGTGCACAGTATAACTCGATATTGCCTAACACGGTCATAAAAGATAGTCGTCCCTGTACAACTGCTGCATGGTGAATTTATGACCCGGCTCACATAGTCCAGGTGAACAATTTCGCCACTCGACCCAACATAATTGGTATCTTCACAAATGAAGCGCTGTCGCTTTAATTAAGTCTTTGCGTGTGCACAATTCGGCTTGAGACCACAAGTATCTCCCCAGAAGTACTTCGTCACTACCTGTCTGAGAAACAGATTTCTTTAACAATCAGCTCAGTGTCATTGAGTAATAAATCTGTGTGATGCTTGCACCTTTAGAGGTACTCAATAAGGTGACAGAGGTTAAATAGTTTTGTGAAAATTGTGACAAAGAATACATCGAATAACACACCCAGAAAGAACAACATGATCTAAAAACCTATGTTTAATATGTATTCTGTTACTTGCAGAAATATCTGCAAAACTATTTTTTAGGAAACTAACGACTATTCTTCGCTGCTCTGAGGACGGTGTACCGTCAAATCATCAAACTTTAATACTCCAAGTTATTACAACACTCCATGTCACTATGGCGTGGTCTTATATGATGCACTCGAAGGTCCGCAGTCATTTTAAACGTAGGTGCACGAAATCTGAAGGTGTAAATGAACAACACAATCAATTTAAAAAATAAAATCTTGTGATAATTTTGCGCTAAAGAAGTAGCGAGGGCTGGAACTAAAGTATCTTGTCAGGAAATCGCATTCCACCCGTCGTCTCACACAGGCGAGGCCACCCATCAGCACAAGAAATTTTTGTGTTCTGGAAATGATTTCGATTAGCAAACCGCTCCTCTGCAGCACCTTCCGAGGAAATACGTTTTAAAAAATGTTTTAAAGATTAAATAGTACTACATTCCTCGGTAGCAACAAAGCTGATACGTAAGTCGTATGATATGATGAAAAATCTGACCTAGTCAGTCAAAAGTAACGAGATATATTGCAGTCAGAACCAATGTTCCATTATAACCTGAAAACGGAGTGAATGGAAGTCTATGAACTCTATTTTTTTCCTTTCTGTGGTACCTGATTCTGTGATTATTAGTAGACCCAAACATTTTGAATCTTCTGCTGTAGTTAGCAACAGACGTAATACCAGTCTACAGTGGAATAGCATAAGGTACATCTATCAAGGGACGTGAATAGTGTCACACAGCAAAGACGACTCTAAACACAATTACTTGCTTTGGTTGTAATCATTATTGGAGGCAAGCCGAGATGCATCTTTATTGCTGATTTTGAAACTGCTGCAAATTGTATATGCACGGTTCTTTTGAACTGTATCAAAACAGATTTGGATGTGCATCGCAGTGTGGCATAGACATCAGCGCGCTGGAACTGTGATGATTGGCTATCATTTGCTGTGATAGTCGGTGACAAGATGGGCAGCTCACGATCGCATGTGTGAATGAAATCTGCAACTGGAGTATGTACATACTTCTATGTACTTCAATCACTGATATAATTTCTTAGTTGTACCGGCACCTGCTAAACTAAGTCGATAATGACCGTCGTAATTCCTGTTGAACTTCCAAACGAACATGGCGCTTCGTTCCCATTCCGAATGCATATGGACTAGTCGTAACTACATTATCCAATCACAGTTTCTCATGCGTGCACTGCTCTTGTATTGTTTGCGTCACTGTCAATGTTTCTTGCAATACGTATTAAAACTTGTTTTTGTTGTTGTTTTCTGACTTAAAGGAAAATGAGTCAATTGGCCCCTATAACTTATAACTATTTAAACCTAACAAACCTAAGGACGTCACACACATGCATGCCCAAGACAGGATTCGAACCTGCGATCGTAGCGGTCACGCGGTCCCAGACCGTGGCGCCTAGAACCGCTCGGCCACTCCGGCCGGATTTCTGACAGACTTCTAGTAACTGACCAGCATGCTAGAGCTTAGTTTCTTCGACTCCGAAAATCTCTGCGTGAACCTGAAGCGTCAAAACGACATTTGTCAAAATAAAAAGTCATATTCACTTAACTTTTCAGATGTTCTTTAAAACGTTAAAATATATAGTGCAAGTAGACTGTTTGTTGCCTTGTGGAATGATGAGGGGCACGGAAAATTAACGAAATGATTATAACATTATTTCTGTACATTACTTTATCGCGAGGAACATTCGAGGTCAAAAAGTATTAGCACAAAAATATACTCGTTAATTCTTTCTGTTTAACCGTGTGAAGTTTGTCGCCTCATATAGACCATAATTAATCTTCTATGACACGATATGATGAATTTAATTAGATGAAAGGAGATGTGATTAGGTTTTGAAACTTAAGGAAGAGGGAGGAAAAGAGGAAATTTAGGTCTAGGTTCCCTAGTACACAAGGAAATTAAAGTTAATTTGATGAAAGAAACTCAGACGTGGTTTGCTCAGTGGTTGAAGTGGAGGACTGCATCCGCGATATAACCTGATGTGAAACCTTGAAACTGCGTGTGACCACCGGATAGTGAACTATTTAAAAAAAACTCAACTATACTGTCAAGAATTAATTTGGATACAAACTAGTCAAATCCACGGACATTAATCAAGCAAAAGCGCCAATGCTCACATTCTGACGAGAAGATAAATATTCTAACTGAAATTCTGACGCAAACAGGTGTGAAGAAAGTACATGAGAGTAAAATATCGAATAGAGCACTCCAGTTGTTAATGAAAAATGAGACAGTCAAGGACCAGTGGTTGCAGTGAAAATTTTATGATAGAAAGTACTGTAAAGAAAATAATGAAAACAGAAACTTTTGTTTGAGAGACACGAAATTCTCTCAGATTAAGTGTTGTCATATTGTCTTGAATATGGATTCGGGTGTCTTTCTTCCTGGGTAAAATCTCTTACTCTCTGAAATCTACCAACATTATATGTATTATGGATCTGAGGCATTTCGTAACGGTGTGTGTTCTGTTGAAAATGATTATGTGCGGCGGTTTCTTGTGCGTCCGCTATCTCTTGCTGTAGAGAATTTATTTGCTGATGCAATGAATCATTACGCGATTTTAGATCTGTGATAGTTTGTTGTATATTTGTCAATGGCGTGTTATTACTATTAGAGTTCTGTTGCACTGGGACTGGTGCAGTGTCGTCTGATCTCTCGTCATTGTTAGTATCTAAAAGATCTATTCTTGTAGTGAGTTCATTGATCTTTTCTGTCAGTTCGTTTCGTAATTTACGGTTGCTTTTGGTGACTTTCTTAAAATCTGCCTTTAAATTTTCTGTGTCATGGTTAATTTCTATGTGTTCTATTTTGTCAGTTAGTGTCTGAACGTCCTCTGTTAATTTATCTTTAACATTCTGGATTTCAGTGTCTGTAGAAGTTTTCACATCGATTGTCTGTGTTTGGATTTCTGTAAGCCTGTCTTGTATTTGATTATTTGTTTCTTTGACCGTTTCGATTTCTTCCGAGATCGACTGTATGTGATTGTCTACGTATGTTTTGCCCTGGGCAAACACTTTCTTTTTGTCGTCCTGACGCTGTTTAGTGATTGTTTGTAGTAATTCTTTTCGTTCTTTATCCTGCGATCGCACCAGTTTACGGTGACGTATCAAACAGTTTTCTGTGTGATTGTTAAAACGTTCATCAATCTGAGCGTTTTGTTTAGCAAAGTTTTCTGTCATTGTTTCCCGTATACTAACTGCAAATGTTGCTTGGTTATCGGGTATTTCTTGAATTTTGTCGCGTAATTCTTGTGTTGATTGTGAACATTTTTCAGCGACTGTTTGAATTTCTACTTTGATTTCGTGTTTTAGATTTTGGTACATGTTGTCTAATTTCTGATCTGTGTGTGCGTGTTCTGCCTTAATTTCGTTTTTTAGATCTTGTGACCTTTTTTCTAATTCTTGTGACCCTCTGTTAAAGTTTTGATTCATGTCTTGTCTCATTTGTAGCAAAAATGCCATTATTGGATCCGTTTCGGATTGACTTCTGTGTGTATTTGTATTCGTTGTTAAAGGCTGTAGATCTGTGTTCATTTGAACATCCTCAGATGATTGTGACTGCTTCACGTTTTCCGTAATTTCGGAATTTTGGTCATGAGAACTGTTGGATCTGCTACGCAGGTTGTGTAGCTGTGTACCGTTTGAATCTAAATCAGTGCTTAATGGAGTCTCTCTGTCTGACTGCATTGTAGTGGTTTCGTTACTGAAACTGTTATGTCTACTATGCGGAATTTGTGACTGTGTACCGTCTGTTGCATTTAATGCCAAATTATTTTGCACTACCGTTTCATTGTCTGTGGGCATTTCTGAAGTTACTTGTTCGTTAAACGCTTCCATATTGTTACAGTTATTAAATGTCTGTTCACCTAACGTTTCAGAATCAGGGTTTTCACACGTATTATTACTGCCTATTCCAGAAAAGAATCTCTCGTCAGTATTTTGTACAGTTTTATCAGTTTGAGAACGAGTAATTATTCTGCGGGACATTGTCTATAATCATCACACGCAACAAAAAGTTTTATCAGTTTGAGAACGAGTAATTATTCTGCGGGACATTGTCTATAATCATCACACGCAACAAAATATATCACTGTTCAAAGTGGATTCAACACTGAACAAACACTTTTCAACGCCGAATCAATAAAACAAACAGAATTGCCGATGACCTGTGAATAAAAGTTATACACTTTAGTATATGCGTTGCGCCACTTAACAGTAACTTATTCACACTATTATCAAAGTCAGTATATTCATATCCACAGTAGATTCACTAAAATGTCGTACTGAATGGATATCGCCAAGTGAAACCTTCCCGTCTAATATTGGATGAACGTTTGCTTGCTGACTGAACGCTGCGTCTCTTAAAATCTTTTAACTGCTGCTCTGTCAAGACTACCTGCTGATTATTACGACGAAACATAAAATGTGTTGTCGCCGTGGCCCTCAGTCGTTACCTGAAGTTATTAAGACTGATTCTTACCTTTAATTATTTATACTGGATCGCCATCTGACTGCTACAGCAAACTGTGGAATGAATATACTTACTTGTCTTTAACATAATTATAAGCTGCTGATGGAGTTTCGTAATACTTTTTGACTGGAATTCTTTAAGTTGAAGTTAATTTAGATTTGATAAAAGCTGAAGGTCAGTTTAGATTTTTCTTTTAAGATAACAATAAATTCCGTAAAGCATATACGTGAATGATTTTGGGATAGAAAATTCTTAATGCATTTAATCTGGTAGAAGTTAACTATATTCTGAGAACGATCTTGACAAACAATTACAAGGGGCATAGTTCTTTACAAAAATTCTTAAAAACTAGCATTGCGCTACAAATAGCGAGTGGCTGGCGAGCACACCGCTTCTTTCAAAGTGTTAATTCATACCTCGCTTACAGCGACCTCCTCTCATGTCTCGCTAGCTACGACTGCCTCGTCTCACATCTTACTCGCAACTGCTCGCTTCCAACGCTCAATGCTACAAAAGTGCGGTCTCGCCGCCAACAATGGATTTTGGTGTAGACAATCCCTGCTACCATTACAGATGTATTACTGCGCGCTGTTTCACGCTCTTTCTCAAAATGTATCTATGCGCGGTTTCCCGCTCTTTCTCAATAATACACAATGCAATTTAATTAACAAAACAATTTAAATAAGAAACAGTTCAGATAATTAAATGCTAAAACAGTTTAAATACGCCTATTACATAATTACATAATAAATCGTCGATTACTTTTTTCAAATCACGATACATAATCAAGCACTTTGCACACTGAAAAAACATCAGATCAGTGAGCTCTGAATGGCCGATACACAATCCAGTCACACGGAGGGGAGACAACCTGCCATTAGCAGGGAGAAAGAGGTAGCAAGATGTTAACTGACACTTGACAACAACAAACAACTGCCGGAAAAACTCAGGAAATTGCCGGAAAAAGCTACTGTGCATTCACCGTTCACTACACCAAATCTCCCCGCTCTTCACCTTCTCTGAATTGAAACCCAACTCTCACTATACTCACTCAGTTCACTTAAATATATTGTGGTACATATTAACATAATTAAAATGACATAATGCAGAAATGACAAACCAAAGATGAACATAAAATATTTAGATCAAGTGAAAACAAAAACTAGTTAAGTTGGTAACAACACCCACACACCCACACACACACACACCCACACACACACACACACACACACACACACACACACACACACACACACACAGAGAGAGAGAGAGAGAGAGAGAGAGAGAGAGATAGAGAGAGAGAGAGAGAGAGAGAGAGAGAGAGATATTTAGCCAACAGTATGGAACCTAATACTAGTAATGCTAAATAGTACCTCAAAAACCTACAAGTGGACGACATTTTCTGAGATTAAATCTGACATAAAATGCTGTAACCGTTTTAAGATTTAAGAGGTATACCTCAACTATAAGTCTGTTTCGTGCTTCAGCGATACAAATAGCCATACTGTAGGTGCAACCACTATGGATGGATATCTGTTGAGAGGCCAAACAAACGCGTCGATGCTGAAGAGGGTTTAGTAGTTGCATGGCCAACAGTTGGGATGACTGACTGATGTGGCCATCTAACAGCAACCAAAACGGCCCTGCTTTAAAGGCCTGAAAGAATGGGGAAACTACAGTCGTAACTATCACCGAGGGTATCCAGCTCTACTGTATGGTTAAATGATGATGACATCTTTTTGGGCAAAATATTCCGGAGGTAAAATAGCACTCCATTCGGATATCCATGGGGGGGGGGGGGGGGGGAGGGAGAGGGACTACTTGGGAAGATATCATCAGGAGCAATAAAATTGGAGTTCTACGAATCGGAGCGTGGAATGACATATCCCGTAATCGGGCAGGTAGGTTAGAAAATAAAAAAATGGAAATGGAAAGGTTAAAGATAGGTATAGTCGAAATTAGCAAAGTTCGGTGGCAAGAGGAACAGGACTTCCGGTCGGGTGGTTACAGTGTTACAAATACAACATGAAATATGGGTAATGAGGGAATGGGTTTAATACTGAATAACAAAACCGGAACGCTGCTAAGCTACTACAGACAGCACATTAAAGGCATTATTGGAGCCAAGATCGACACGGAGCCCACACACCCCACATCAATACAAGTTTATATGCCAATAAACTCGGCAGATGATGAAAAGGTTGAAGAAATTATGATGAGATAAATGAAATTATTCAGGTAGTTAAGGGGGACGAAAATTTAATAGTACAGGGAACTAAAGGCTACTTAGAGCTTTTACAGAAACCAGATGTTGGTTATAAGAGCGGTAGGGCATGAAAAGGGGATGCAGCGGTTGAGAAGGGAGTGAGATATTGATGTAGCCTATCCCTTATATTATTCAATCTACATGCTGAGCAAGCAATAAAGGAAACAAAAGAAAAATTTTGAGTAGGAACTAAAACTCTAGGGAGAAGAAATAAAAGCACTGAAGTTTGTCGATGAAATAGTAATTCTGTTGGAGACAACAAAAGACCTGGAATAGCAGTTGAACGGAACACACAGTGTCTTGAAAGGCAGATATGGGACGAATATGAACAAAAGCCAAACAAGGATAATGGATTGTAGTCGAATTAAATGAGGTGATGCTGAGGGAATTAGATTACGAAATAGAAACAATTTGGTAGGTGAATTTTACTATAGGGCAGCAAAAAACTGATGACAGAAATAGAGAGGATGTAATATGTGGACTGGCAAAGGCAAAAAAAGCGTTTCTGAAGAAGAGAAATTTGTTGACGTTGTGTATAGATATAAGCATCAGGACATCTTTTCAGAAATACATGCATGAAGTGTAGCCATGCAAGGAAATGAAACATGGACAATGAACACTTTAGACAAGAAGAGAAAAGAGGATTTTGAAATGTGGTGCTACAGAAGAATGCTGAAGATTAGGTGGATAGATCACGTAACTGATGAGGAGGTACTGTATAGAAATGGGGAGCAAAGAAATTTGTTGCACAACCTGACTAGAGGAAGTCAGTCAGTAGGACATATTCTGAGATACCAAAGGATCACCAGTTTAGTTCTGGGGGGGGGGGGGGGGCAGGGAAGTGTGTGTCGGTGGGGGAGGGAGGGGAGGAGGAGCCGTAAAAACCGTAGTGGGAGACCGAGAGATGAATGCAGTAAGCTCTCAGAACGATGTAGATTGTAGTAGTTATTCAGAGATAAAGAGGCCTACACAAGGTAGAGCGTGATTGGGAGCTGCATCAAACCAGTCTTCGGAGTAAGGATCACAACAACAACAACGAACCAAAACATGTATAATAATAATGTATACACACATTTTGTACTGGCTCCACAGACACTTAAAGTTGAAAGTGAGAACGAGGTAGGTTCTTGCATTCCATAGATACTTAAGTTGCGGTACCGAGGCCCCTGTATGGGAATATCGATTGCTGACGTTTTTGTGATGCTGAGATAGAGACACTGCACGGAAGTGATCACTCCTGTAACTACGACTGAAGGATGAATCGACTTTGGTGTTCAAATAAGAGACGTATTGAGATACTTTCTAAGTTGAATAACTTTACAAAGTGGTCGAGACTCGATCTCGGGTTCTTTGTCTTTTCGCGAGTCTGATTCGGCACACAGTTGTAACCTGCCAGAAAGTTTTTTGAATATCTTTATCTAAGGAAAAGGTCTATGAGAGCACAATAGAAAACATGATCACTCTCTGTCTCTGTGGTCATTGCATTTGAGATGTATCGCTTCCTGTCTTACTATTAATAATAATAAGATAATATACGAAGATATATAGCCGTGTGTCAGTGCATTTGGTGTGACCAAATGTCCACGTGTGATAGATCACGTCTAGGGTACAACTTTTGGTATAGACAAAGTGTTCGCTAAGCCTTCGCATCGAAATTAGGGATGCTTCAGTATTCACCGCCTGTGGAATGACAAGCTATCACAGAACTAACAGCGTCTACTATCGATGTGTGCCTCATAGTTACTAACAGAGTAAACTGATAAAAACTTTAAGAACTGTATTGAAATGCCGTTCGCACAATGATGTCTCATGCAAACGTAGGTAACCGAAGACCAGAAGAACCTTAGTAGCTGACAAATGCAGCAACGAATAGATGATGTTGGCGTAGACACACCAACAAGCGTTTCGTTCGCCGCAGATTACTGTGCTACTGCGCACACATTGTATTGCTCTATGTAATGAGCCAGCAATTGTAATCATCGATTATGACGACAGCATCTTCGTAGCACAGATCCGGCTGCTTGTGACACTAGATTATTTTGAACTTATTACCAGTTACGGACTCTTTTTGTTCAAAAAATGGTTCAAATGGTTCTAAGGACTATGGGACGAAACATATGATGTCATTAATCAAATGGTTCAAATGGCTCTGAGCACTATGGGACTTAACATCTGAGGTCATCAGCCCGCTAGAACTTAGAACTACTTAAACCTAACTAACCTAAGGACATCACACACATCCATGTCCGAGGCAGGATTCGAAACGGCGATCGTAGCAGCGGCGTGGTTCCGGACTGAAGCGCCTAGAACCGCTCGGACATCCAAGCTGGTACTACTTTTGTATGAAGTGAAAATATCATTCTGCAAAGCAAGTGCTAAATGTTATAGGTATCAGAGACAACATCAATTTCATGTCACATGTGTGAATGCCACTTGTTTCTAAAATGAAGTATGTACCATTTTCATGTTTTAATAAATTATTAATATGTCTGTGAGTGTGCTGTAGTATCTGCTCGACATCCTTTTCAACCACACTTACTACTGCACGCAAGTATCTGCAACGGGACAAAAGTATTTTAGAAGCGAATCGCAACTTTAAATTTATTATTTCCAACAGACTGGGTCGAATTTAGCATTAGTACACTCTAATTCGGATGTAAAACTTTGGGTTCAAGTGTACATTTTTCCTAGTTTGCATCTACCAAATAAACTATTCACGATTCCAATATTGATCTTGTTGTGTTCGCAGAAGAGCCAACACCGTGTTTCTACAGGAGGCGTTTTAGCTCACGCAGGGTGGCGTGAGGAGGGAATACTATACTGACGTGAGGTCTGGAACATGACAAGGAATTGGAATTCAGAAAGTCGACGTAATTACTTTGATACTGAACTTTAATCCATCAATGATGAACGCCGCTCTTGACGGTACATGATTCGCAGTGTTATCTGTTCAGAATTCATTCTAGTTACTGGATAGGGCACCTTGCTAGGTCGTAGCAAATGACGTAGCTGAAGGCTATGCTACACTGTCGTCTCTGCAAATGAGAGCGTATGTAGTCAGTGGACCATAGCTAGCAAAGTCGGCTGTACAACTGGGGCGAGTGCCAGGTAGTCTCTCCAGACTAGACCTGCCGTGTGGCGGCGCTCGGTCTGCAATCACTGATAGTGGCGCCACGCGGGTCCGACGTATACTAACGGACCAAGGCCGATTTAAAGGCTACCACCTAGCTAGTGTGGTGTCTGGCGGTGACACCACAGATCTGTTTACATACCTGCAATAAATACATTTTTAAAATGTTGAACATGACAGGTTTTAGACACACATGTAAATATTCATGAAGAGTAATGATCAGCAACACATATATGTCTCTTGTCGTAGCACAGCAAACAGTATCAGTATATTTTTGACATATTCATATATAAGACATTCAGCAAGCGCAGCAAGTTCTAATATTTTAAATAAACTATGTGATAGCCTTTCACGAAACATGCGAAGTGTTCAAAGCGACATCCCTGCATTTCGAAACATTTAACGACTCTCTAGATCACGTTTCTCTGAAATCTTCACTTAAAACAGGAATAATAACACCGATTGTAGAGACATTTCTGTGTTAGTACTAAACAACTACACATGTTCTGTACGAGACCTACCATTTTATTCCACACCATTACCCTTGCCGTGTGGTCCACCATTCTACCTCGGCGATATGTCACCGAGTCCGCAACAAGGCTAGGACGGCAGCGGCGCCCCAGAAGCCACCAGCGGCGACCGCACTGTTTCACTACGCCTGGTCAAGTGCGACAGCCGCTTACGACGATGACACCATCCCGCTTGCGGAGGTAACGAGAGGAGCGCACTTTATAGCCTGCAGCACCGGCCAATTGCGCGGATTGGGTGTAGTGATCGGCGCAGCTTTATAGCTCGCAACCCGGCGAGTCGGCGGCTGCTCATCAACGGAGGGGAGAGTTCCGAGTCCTCGGAAACAAGCAGTTCATTATCGGCAACTAGGAGTTGTCATCTGCAGTTTCCATCAGAGGCCATCAGCTACACTGTTCACGCTAGGAGCAGTCAACGGAAAGAAGCCGCCAATCTGGAACCGGCAGTCCACCGTAAGCAACAATTCCGGTCAGGAACTGCCAGACCCTGAACAGCGACTTTGTCTGTGGACATATGTTTATTTCGGGAAGTGACTGGTTGTTTCTGTCTCTTAGTTTCAAGCCTGGACAGTTTCGTAGCCGGTCGAAGTAGCCGTGCGGTTCTAGGCGCTGCAGTCTGGAACCGCGAGACAGCTACTGTCGCAGGTTCGAATCCTGCCTCGGCATGGATGTGTGCGTTGTTCTTAGGGTACTTAGGTTTAACTAGTTCTAAGTTCTAGGGGACTGATGACCTCAGAAGTTGAGTCCCATAGTGCTCAGAGCCATTTGACAGTTTTGTACTTGTTTAGTCCGAACTGGATGTTCTTTTTTCTGAGATTTGCAATAAAAAAATGTACCTGTACTCGCTCTGATTACACAGATATGGCTACAGCCATGGGATAGCGATATGAACATATAGGGGTGACGTCAGTATCGTGTGCACAACTTATAAAAAGCAGAGCGTTGGTGGAGCCGTCAATTGTACTCAAGTGATTCATGTGAAAAGGTGCCCTTGCTGATTATGCTAGCAAGATGGGATTTCACAGATTTTAAGCAATGTTAGTTGGAGATACACGCAAGAGACATTCCATTTCGGAAGTCGTTAGAGAATTTAGTGCTCAGAAATAGAACAGAATCGAAAGAAAGATCCTTTATGGAATTAACTGCTTCCTGTTGCTGACGTTCTATATTGTAGCTAAATGATAAACTATCTGGGAGTAGGCTTTAGAAATGACTTAAAATGGAAAGATCATATAAAGTTGATTGTCAGTAAAGCAGATGCCAGACTGAGATTCACTGGAAGAATCCTAAGGAAATGCAATTCGAAAACAAAGGAGGTAGGTTACAGTACACTTCTTCGCCCACTGCTTGACTACTGCTCACCAGTGTGGGATACCTACCAGATAGGATTAATAGAAGAGATAGAGAAGATCCAACGGAGAGCAGCGCGCTTCGTTACAGCATCATTTAGTAATCGCGAAAGCGTTACGGAGAGGGCAGATAAACTCCAGTGGAAGACTATGCATGAGAGATGCTCAGTAGCTCGGTACGGGCTTTTGTTGAATTTGGAGAACATACCTTCACCGAGGAGTCAAGCAGTATATTGCTCCCTCCTACGTATATCCCCGAAGAGACCATGAGAATAAAATCAGAGAGATTAGAGCCCACACAGAGGCATACAGACAATCTTTCTTTCCACGAAAAATACGAGACTGGAATAGAAGGGAGAACCTAAAGAGGTGCTCAAGGTACCCTCCGTCACAAACCGTCAGGTGGCTTGTGGAGTACAGATGTAGATGTAGAAATACACAGTGTCAAGGGTGTTTTTTCGACAATACCATATTTTAGGTGTTATCTGTCACCACAGGCAGCGCAGTGACTGGCGGTCTTCACTTTAACGACCGAGAGCAGTGAAGATTCCGAAGTGCTGACACACAAGCAACACTGCGTAGGACGAGCGCAAAAATCAATATCGGACAGTAAGGCACAGTAAGGCAAAATTTCGAGTTAATGGGTTTTCTGAGCAGGGGTACTGAGCAGGGCTTTTGTTAACAGCACATCGCCAGCAGCGAAACATCAGTTGGACAATTGAGTGCTGTAAACCCATGGGCCAGGCAGATGAGTCTCTGTTTCATTTGGTAAGACCTGATGGTAGTGTTCATGAAGCCATGGACCCAAGTTGTCATCAAGGCTCTGAGCATGCTGATGGTGGCTTCATATTGGTGTGGGCTGTGTTTACATGGGATGGAGTGGAGCGTCGGATCCAACTGATCCGATTATTGACAGGAAATGGTTATGTTCGGCTTAGAGACCATTTGCAGCCATTCATGTACTTCATGTTCCCATATAACGATGAAACTTTTGTGAATGAAAATGCGCCCTGTCACCCCTCCACAGCTGTTTGCCATTTTTGAAATGATCCCACCGTCATTTGACACTATTGTTGTTTATTTAATTACGACCCAGGTTTCGGCTTTTTATGCCATTTTCAAGTAATTGATTTTATGTGATAAAATATTGCAGGACATAAACCCAGTTGCTTGAAAATCGCATGGAAGGCCGAAACCTGGGTCGTACTTAAATAAACATCAATACAGTCAAATAGCGGTGTGTTCATTTAAAACTTATTGTGTGAGTATTGCTCAGCAATAGAAAAAACTGTTTGCGACTTCTCTGAAGAACATTCTTGACAATTCGAGTGAATGATTTGGCCACGCAGGCCCCCGTTCATGGAACATAATCGAGAGGTCAGGTCGTGCACAAAATGCAGCACCGGCGACACATTCGCAGTTATGGATGGCTATAGAGGCAGCATGGCTCAGTATTTCTGCAGGCGACTTCCAAAGACTCGTGGAGTCCATGCCACGACGAACTGGTGGATTATTCCGGGAAAGAGGAAGTCCGACAAGTTATTAGCACTCTAGTCACATCAGTGTAGTTGCTGTATAAAGGTTTGTGGCACATACCATATCAAAGAGTCCAAATTTTAGGGAATTAAGAAGATATCACACTTATCCCAAGCATCGAAATCTTGATAGTGTGTAAACTAACGCAAAACTCTACCCACTGTCCTACTGCCAAACTTTCTTTCGTTGACGTCCATTTTGTACAGAAAATATCCATGGGAAGAAATTGTGTGAAACTCATTTTTGTATTTACAGCATGCAAGGATTAGTGGTTTGACGGGATGATTGTGATTATTCTTTCATTGTATGCGTACGGGCTGAATCACTTATAATTTTCACCGCAAATTTTGCGGAAATTGAAAGTTCTCTTCATGTATGGCCTTCCCAGAGCGGACTGGTAGTCAAGGGCTCGTATTGTTAACCAATAAACAGATTGTAATAATACGTAGGTGTACATTTTTTGCAAAGATACTCTTTTTAAAATGTAACAATGCCTGTTGACATTAATAACTAAAAAATAAGGTCGATTAGATTGTCACTCGTGAATGTTGTAGGATTCTAGTGCGAGTAGTTTAGTAAATAAGGTATTTTGAAAGATTTCCACAGCCACACCTCTTTGTGACATTCAGTCTGCGTAGTTGTTATGTACGACGTTGTTGCGTTTGCTTACAGTGTGCTTGTGTGTTCCCCGAGTGCAATGCTGCTTGCTAGTCAGCTAGTGTGTCACAGTCTAAGCGGTAGGTCGTGAATGGACCATGGGATTTACCATTGCAAAAAAAAGCAGATATGCTCATTGTGTTGGAAGAATGGAGTTCATACTTCTACGGTGTATGCGGAAAGATTTCCCAAAAGACGTCAACCATCTCGGATATTTATTTACCTACCTCTTCAAGCAATTAAATAAAAGCGTATTTTAACACTTGCACAACATAATGGAAAGAAACAAGTGAGGACAAAACTGGCAGGAAACAATGTTCTGGATGCTGTTGCAGTTGATGCGCACTTTAGCTCCTGCACGATCGCACGAGGAAGTGGCATGCGTCAGGCAAGTACCCTACGAATTGTCCATCGACATAGGTTCCATCCATATCATACCTCTCTCCCTTCCATTCCCATCACATATCTCTCTCTTCCTTCCCTTTCCTATCTCTCTCCATTCCATCTCCATCATATATCTTTCCATTCCATCGCTATCATATTTCTTTCCAACAAGTACTCTATGGTAACGATTATGAGAATCGTGTTAACTTCTGCACGTGGGCATTGGGACAGGACACATTATACGTATCATGTATCTCGTTTAGTGACGAAGCTACAATTGCCAAGCATGGCGAGGTAAACCGCCAAATGTGCACTAATGATCCGTTGATAATTCCAGTTGGCTTCGTCAGGTGAAGCGTCATAGTTCATCGAGTTTAAACTTATGGTGAATGACAGTAAACCATCAGCAAGTAGTCTCGTTTTTTATAGACAGAATATTGAACGTGCAAAAACATCGACGCCTCCTAACATACCGCCTTCCACGAATGCTACAAGAGGTTCCTCTCCAGGCTAGGGGGAACCTGTGGTACCGACATGAGTGCTATCCAGCCCATAGTGCACGGAGTACTACGGCTTGTCTTCACGAATTGGTTCTTGGATTGGTCGCACAAGACCTGTAAAGTGGCCGGCCCGTTCGCCACATTAGACGCCTGCAGACGTTTTTCTGTGGGGAAAGCTGAAAGACGCTGTCTACAAGGATGTATCAACTACATCCGACGATATGCAACGACGTATGACTGCAACCTGCTCGGAGATCTCTGCTGAAATGTTAGCACGTGTGCAGCAGTCGTTCCGTAACAGACTGGAAGGGTGTAGTACCGCTGGCAGTGGTCATTTTGAACAAATTCTGTGACGTTCAGTTGTCTCGTCACTTGTCACAATCCACATAGCTAGTGTATGCACTTGTTATTTAGCATGTGCTACCACAGGTTTTCTACATGTATCTGTGTGGGAACTTTACAGAATACGATATCTCGTAAGCGACTCGCACTGCAATCCTACAACCAACACGAATGAAATTCTGATTTGCCCTAGTGTTAACTTGCTAAGTGCAATAGGCATTGTTCCATTTAAAAAAGTTTATGTTAGTGCAAAATGTACATTATATATATACTATTACTATCATTGACAGGCTAACAGAACGAGACGCTGACTACCAGTCACTTCTGTGAAACCGTACATCAGTATCACTTTCCATTTTCACAATATTCACTTTGCAAGTTTTATGTGATTCGGCCTGTGTACATATAATGTAGGTGTCATTTAAGAATGGATTTTTCCCTATTCCATCCGTTAGTGGGTGAAACAGAGGATGAAACAGAGGATGAAAAGTTTTTTGAAAATATATCACAATTAAGGCAAATTTGAAGACCTACGAAAATTGACATTTGGTTTTTCGGTCAGTAATAAAAAGTATGTGTTTCAGAAATTTGGAAATTTAATACCTACCGGGTGGGATAGTTTTTGAACACTTTCTTTCAAAATACATCCTCATTAAAGCACTACTAAAGAATCTATGAAAACTGGTATTTGACTCCTCGGTTAGAAATCAAAAAATTCGTGTTTCACAGTTTTTGGTACGAAAAACTCATAACGGAGAGAAAAAGGGATGAAAAGTTATATTAAATTATTTCATTATGAAATTTTCAAAGGTAAATCGATAAAAATCTGTATCTGGCTTCTCTGTTAAAAATAAAAAATTCGTGTTTCTTTTTCTTTTTTGGAAAATTCAGCACCGAAGGGGTGAAATAGTGGAAATAGTGGATGAAAACTTTTACGACAATATTTCGTGGTATTGAAATATTTGAAAGGTAAATCTGTGAAAACTGATATTTCGCTTCTCGATTAGATATAAGGAAATTTGAGTTTTTGGAAGCATGTTTTATGGAAATATCACCACAAGACCGCAAGTGGTACTATTAAAAAATATCTGGGGCTAGAGCTATCAGAATCGTTTTTTTTGTCGGAAGTACTTTCAGAAACGTTTAGAATATGCTGCAAATTGTGAACATCATAATCTTTCCATTAAAGTAAAAGAAGAAATCAGTGCTAGTTAATGCTGTCTATATGCTCATGTTTGTAATTAAGGACGAAATAGTCTATTTCAAAAGTAATTCGTTGCAATACCATTACTCGAAGTTGTATGTTGATGGATTACTTCGTTAAAAAGACCGAATTCTCATCTGTTTCGTAATGGTCGTATTCATACAGCACATGCAAGGCTCTCTCTAGAGTTGTACTCAAGATATTTCGAAATTTTTGTATACTTAATTGTGAAAGTGAAAATGTTGAATATTTTTACGGTTATTGTGATATTGTGCTATATGGATATATACGGCAACATATGGTTCGCTTCGTGCTTTCCCGGTGCACCTGAATGTTGTGTGCTCGAGTGCTCTTAACTAAGGAAAAATTTATTTAGAACAGTTAGTGCACAAAACAGTGTTTTCCATCTCCTATGTGGACAAAAGCTACCTGCCAGAACGAAGTGATTTCTGTTTGAGAGCTGTCAGAATGAATTACTACACTAGTAGTGCACTATTTAGGTTTTACATGTACTAGTACTAAAATGTTGACTACATATGAGATTAGCATGCTTAATGTTATATTTCATATTCAATTTCTTGTCGACCGTAAAAACGTTCGCTGCTCGTTATAGGTTCGGGAATGCGGAAATTAATCAGGTGACAATTTCTGATAATACAAGCGGGACGTTGCAGCACCGAAGAGGGCCATATCAAAGACAGTCTAAATCTCGGTACTGTAGTAAAGGTTTGTCTGTATTCCCTATATTCGAAAACAAATATTGGATGCAAATTCCTTATCGGTTACGCATTCTACACACAAAACACCAATTCTGGTTTGCTGCTGTTATCGAAAGATCACTTTTAACTATTTCAAGTAGCGAATTGAGCCCATGTCCGTCACGATGTATATGAAATGAAGCCAGAGTCAATCTCGGCAGTGTAGTTTCCCAGTAAGAGAGTAGCAGGAATGTTTGTTGCAAGGGTTTAAAAAAACGAAATATACATATGGCATTGTAAATGAGATTCCTATTCTATGCATACGGCCACCTGGTACTAATAACTTTATTGACACCACTTCGGCGAACTGCATCATCCATGATCATGAAATAATGTAGAAGACAAAAGCAATACACGAACGCACGCACGTGCACACACACACACACACACACACACACACACACACACACACACACACACACACACACACACACACACACACACCCTATAGCGACTTGAGAAAATTCTCGAACGGGCCTGGAGTCGAGCCCAGGTGCCCAAGATCGGGAGTCTAGCTGCTGACTCTAGAAATGTGAAGTAAATACGCCACTGGCGTGTTGCTTCTATGTGGGCAGCTTTATCCTGCTCTGGAGACTACGCTATTGCGCCAACTGACCTGACATGACATGACCTGTCGGAGGAGGGTGTCTCTTCAGCCTGTTGGTATGTGCTCGCCACCTGCTGCGAGCGTGTGTCATGGCCATGTAAATAGTCTCACTCTCAGAGTTGTTATATGATTTACAGGCCACAGCTTCAAAACATTTATGTAAATAGAAATGAATTTTCAATGTACCACCTTTGTATGTCGAACTACAACGTACAAAACAAACTTCTGATTATTCAAGGGTGAGGTTGCAGTGCCGAAGAGGACCGATTCAAAGATTCCTTTAGGCCATACATATAGTGCTTAAAATCTGTGATTGCGTGTTTTTAATAGCTATGATAATACTAATAAGATTTAAAATGAAAAAATGTCGGGAACATGCAATAGATAACAGTATCTTGATCAACTGTTTATTAATCAATTAGTAGTTCCACTACTCAAGCATGAATTACCAGGTAGTGTGATAGCAAAAAGGTGAACTATTCATGCATGAGTATTTGTATTGCATGTGCCCACGTCTTTCGCTTTAAAGTATTTTACAAGTATTTTCAAACCTAAGGACAACTAACAACCAAAAATTTTCAGAACGATCTCTATGCGCTTACGAATATGTGTGGAGTTACAGATAATGATGTTCACATTTTAGTCCGATTTAAACGATTGGCTTATATGTTGTAAATTCATTTTTAAATAGTTATTTTCCACTTTTTAGTCTTTTGTATGTTAAATTTTTCAGTCGCTTTCAAGCACTTTAATGAGATTATTACACATACATGTGGTAAATTCCAGGTTTTTTCAGTTTCGCTTCACCTGACCCACTTTGTTTACTGCTGCTCCCCAATTACAGTATACACCGCAAATAGACCGTGAACGTAAAAAATTAGAGAAATTCGAGCTCATTTGGAGGCCTATGAGCAATCGTCATTTCAGTACACCACTAGCAACTGAAACAGGAAATGGAGTAAATGGAAGTGGTACACAAAGAACCCACAGCATACATCACACAAGAAAGCGAATTAGTATTGCACTGTCTTACAGTTCTCATCGGCGTTGAATGATTAAAGCCTCTAGATCACTGGGATCACACAGTGACAAAAAAAAAACACCCTCGACATACGTCAGATACATCAGAGAAATAAGTCAGCTAAAACTGCACTGCCATCCGGTTCTGCATTTTGGTTAAAGTTTAAAATCTTGATGTAATTGGAAAGATAATAGCAATATCTGTCACCGCTCCTACCCCCCCCCCCCTCCCCAAGCCAAAGTCTGCTCAGTCTTGCCCATCCGGTGACAACTGACTGTAACGCAATCCGATAGTGCTCACACAGCATGCTGTGCCTAGATGGCAGCCAGGGTACCAGACGATATCAACAGTCAAGAAAATGGATTAATAATGCATTGTCATACAATACTCAGCTGTAAGGGACAATTAATGAAAACTGATCACCCGCATCCGACGTAATATACTGCCTGCTCGACAGATGGCTCCCAGTGTTGTTGGCCGGCCGGTGTGGCCTTGCGGTTCTAGGCGCTTCCGTATGGAACCGCGTGACCCCTACGGTCGCAGGTTCGAATCCTGCATCGGGCAAGGATGTGTGTGATGTCCTTAAGTTAGTTAGGTTTAAGTAGTCTAAGTTCTAGGGGACTGATGACCTCTGATGCTAAGTCCCATAGTGCCCAGAGCCGTTTGAACCATTTTGAACCCACTGTTGTTACGTTTCGATACTGTGGTGTGCGCACGTCTAGAGTCACAGCACAGGTGCATGCAGCTCTTGGGATACGATCATGTTAGTTTGTGGACTCGTCTAGTGGGTTCGTCCAGCTGTCAAGGTATCGTATGGCTGGAACCTACGAACTGATTACCATTCAGACAGCTTTGTAGTAGCTGTAGCTTGTTATCTTCGCCCGCTCGCTACACAGACTCCGGCATTCACAGTGAAACAAGTTCATTGGGCGTGAAACCACAATCATACGAAGACTTCGCTTCAACAATTTGTTTGGGAAATACTAAAATTACCACCGTACATCCTGGATCATTCACAGTGTGATTTTCTCATCTTTGGCGACTTGAAGAAAGACATTCACAGACGCCAAATAGGACGAACAAATGCAATTGTGATTGCGGTTGGCGATACATCAGCGCCGATTTCGTTCTACAAAACAGGAATTCATCGTCTCGCCTTCCAGTGGGATGAATGTTTTAGTGCGTGTGGTTATTACACATGATGAGATTTATGTCAAACCCCAGTTGTCACGGGTGTTCGGTTTTCATTTGACTGTCCCTCATATGTATAAAACTTCAACTCTCTCGCTCATAGTGAAGTTATTTCAAATCAGTTAAGTAGTACTGAACGGAGACCAACAGGTCTATTGCCCAGACGGATTTCGGTCAACCCGGCAATGGCCATGGTAGCATTCACGTGTACGAGGCCTCTTTGAAAATAAAGTTCGATACGTCACGAAATGGAAACGACAGCGAAAATCCGGTGAAGCATTGCACAGCTGTGTTGAGCAGGCTCTCTGCTATGCTTGTCGTTAGCGTCACATCGCTCTTCTTACTCCTCATCACACAGTGAGCACGTAAAGATGCCTGGAATAATATTGTCTCCTGCCAAGTATTGTTGCCCACTGCGAGGTTCCGTCTGATTTCATGGCAACCCATACAATATTCATTACAATATTCTCGGCCGCACACTGTAAAGGCAATGACGACGCCCCAGTAGCGTTTTCGATATGAAATGTTTCGTCACCCACCACACAGCACGCACCTGGCTCCCTCTGATGTTCATCTCTCCTAACATGAACCGCTGGCTAAGAAGAAAACATTTTGAAAAGACACACTACAAACCAGCACACAGAAACGGCGGAAAACACAGCCGGCTTTTTCCTACGAAGTGGGTGTGGGAGAGTTGGTACAACACTGTGACAATCATCAAAGTCGGAGTGGCGACTATGCAAGAAGCTGGAATTAGTAGCAAAACACTGCAAATAAACCATTTCTTATTTTCACTGTGTTTTCCATTTCGCTACCTATCAGACCTAACATTCCTTATAGCCCTTGTATATACAGTCAGTCCCAAAACAAAGTCGACGCCATAATTTCAAATGTAACGTCCGCAGCAGCATCTCTGGTAGTGGTCTCGAATCTGTACTCAACGCATTGGCACACCACCACGACCACCACCACCACCACCACCACCACCATCATCATGTAAAACTGATTATACCTTTCAGCATTCAGTTTGGAGCATAGCCCCCGTATAAAATTCCTCCATGATCCCCTATTCAGTGCTAACATTGGTGCCTCTTCTGATGTTAAACCTATTACTTCAAAATCATTCTTAACCGAATCCTTTGTCTGCTCCGACTCCTCCTACCCTCTACTGCTGAACCCATGAGTCTCTTGGGTAACCTTGCTTCTCCCATGCGTGTAACATGACCTCACCATCTAAGCCTGTTCGCCCTGACTGCTACATCTATAGAGTTCATTCCCAGATTTTCTTTGATTTCCTTATTGTGGACACCCTCCTGTCATTGTTCCCATCTACTAGTACCTGCAATCATCTTAGCTACTTTTATGTCCGTAACCTTGACCTTGTTGATAAGGTAACCTGAATCCACCCAGATTTCGCTCCCATACAACAAAGTTGGTCGAAAGATTGAACGGTGCACAGATAACTTAGTCTTAGTACTGACTTCCTTCTTGCAGAAGAGAGTAGATCGTAGCTGAGCGCTCACTTCATTAGCTTTGCTACACCTCGCTTCCATTTCTTTCACTATGTTGCCATCCTGTGAGAATATGCATCCTAAGTACTTGAAACTGTCCACCTATTCTAACTTTGTTCCTCCTATTTGGCACTCAATCCGTTTATATTTCTGTCCCACTGGCATTAATTTCGTTTTGGAGATGCTAATCTTCATACCATAGTCTTTGCATTTCTGATCTAGCTCTGAAATATTACTTTGCAAACTTTCACTCGAATCTGCCATTACAACTAAGTCATCTGCATATGCAAGACTGCTTATTTTGTGTTCACATATCTTGATCTCACCCACCCAGTCTATTGTTTTCAACATATGATCCATAAATAATATGAACAAGAGTGGAGACAGGTTGCAGCCTTGTCTTACTCCTGAAACTACTCTGAACCATGAACTCAATTTACCGTCAACAATAAGTGCTGCCTGACTATCCATGTAAAGACCTTTAATTGCTTGCAAACGTTTGCCTCCTATTCCATAATCTCGTAGAACAGACAATAACTTTCTCCTTGGAACCCGGTCATATGCCTTTTATATATCTATAAAGCATAGATACAGTTCCCTGTTCCACTCGTAACACCTCTCCATTATTTGCCGTAAGTTAAAGATCTGGTCCTGACAACCTCTAAGAAGCCTAAACTCTCACTGATTTTCATCCAATTTGTCCTCAACTAATACTCGCACTTTCCTTTCAACAATACCTGAGAAGATTTTACCCACAACGCTGATTAAAGAGATACCTCTGTAGTTGTTACACTCTTTTCTGTTTCCATGTCTAAAGATTGGTGTGATTACTGCTTTTGACCAGTCTGATGGAACCTGTCCCGACTCCCAGGCCATTTCAATTATCCTGTGTAGCCATTTAAGACCCGACGTTCCACTGTATTTGATGAGTTCCGACTTAACTTCATCCACACCAGCTGCTTTATTGCACTGCAATCTATTGACCATTTTCTCCACTTCCTCAAATGTGATTTTATTTCCATCCTCATTCCTATCCCATTCTACCTCGAAATATGAAACATTGATGATCGTATTTTCACCTACATTGAGCAACTCTGAAAAATATTCCCTCCATCTGCCCAAGGCATCCACAGGATTCACCAGCAGTTTTCCTGACCTGTCCAAAATACTTGTCATTTCCTTCTTACCTCCCTTTCGAAGACTGCTAATTAAACTCCAGAATGGTTTTCCAGCAGCTTGACCCATAGTCTCCCACCTGTTTCCAAAGTTTTCCCAAGATTTCTTCTTGGCTGCTGCAATTATCTGTTTGGCTTTGTTTCTTTCTTCAACATAACTTTCTCTGTCTACTTGAGTTCAAGTATGCAGCTATTTTTGATACGCCTTCTTTTTCCTTTTACAGGCTGCCTTGTCTGTATCATTCTACCAACCTGTTTGCTTCATCCTACTTTTACACGCTACTGTTCCAAGACATTCTTTAGCCACTTCTAGTACTGTGTCCCTGTACCTTGTCCATTCCTTTTCCAATGACTGTAATTGACTACGTTCAACTACCTGGTACCTTTCTGAGATCGCTATTATGTACTTGTGCCTGATTTCCTTATCCTTAAGTTTGTCCACTCTTATCCTCCTACATATGGACCTGACCACCTGCACTTTCGGCCTCACAATCCCAATTTCACTGCAGATTAAATAATGATCAGTGTCATCAAAGAATCCCCTGAATACACGTGCGTCCCTCACAGCCTTCCTGAATTCCTGATCTGTTATTATATAGTCAATGACAGATCTGGTTCCCCTGCCTTTCCAAGTATACCGGTGAATGTTCTTATGTTTAAAAAAGGAATTTGTGATTACTAAGCCCATACTGGCACAGAAATCCAAGAGTTATTTCCCGTTCCTGTTGGCCTCCATATCCTCTCCAAATTTACCCATAATCTTTTCATACCCTTCTGTTCGATTTCCAATCCTGGCATTAAAATCACCCATGAGCAGAACACTGTCCTTTACTCTAACAACTACATCAGTGAGTGCCTCATAAAACCTATCCATCTTATCTTGATCTGTCCCTTCACAATGCGAATATAATCACAGAATTGTAATTTTCTTGCTAGATACTGTCAAATCTATCCACATCAGTCGTTCGTTTACATGCCTTACTGGAACTATGCTGGGTTCCATTTCTTTCCTGATGCAAATCCCTACACCCCGTTGTGCTCTTCCTGCTTTGACTCCTGACAGGTAGACCTTGTATTCTCCCACTTCCTCTTATTTCTCACCTCTTACCCGAATGTCACTAACAGCTAAAACGTCCAGCCCCATCTTACTTGCAGCCTCTGCCAGCTCTACCTTCTTCCCAGGGTAGCCCCCATTGATATTAATTGCTCCCCAATTCATTACCATTTGTTTGCCAAGTCGTATCTTAGGAGTCCCTGGTTTGTCAGTTAGAGGTGGGACTCAGTCACCTTCAAAGGTCTGAGGCATTTTGCTCTGATTGTTGCCAGCATCATATTTGAAGTATAGGGGAAGCAGGTTGCTAGCCTTACTTGCCCCGAGTCCCATTGAGTTTTACTCCTAACGGTTGAGGGACTAACCGGTGGATTTGGTAGTGTTAGGCGTATGAGCACAAAGGTGACCACGACTTAGAATAGGTCCGAGATGCCCAGCCTTATTCCGAAGTAACAGGTATCCAGACTGTCGGGACCACTTACTTGGCCACTCATAAGTTGCCCGTGGTTCATGAACTAGGACATGACTACAGGAACCCACACCATGAACCACCGCTTTTTCACTGTGTATAAATGAAGAGTGTGAGAGTTGAATGTTTTGTTTAGTCGGTTGCAGTTGACAATTAGTGAAAAATATCTGAAGCGTCACCCGGCATTGCAAAAATGTGCAATATTAATCTAAAATGCATTTTGAGGTCCATTAAGAAGCTATATGGTTCGAAGGAAGACGGGGTGTCCACGACGGATTGGCCTGCAATGTTCTTTCTTTTTTTATTTTGCTACTGCCTTTATCCCGCATTGTGCGCAGGGTCGGCATGGTGAAGTACGGAGTTGGCATGGTTGATTTTAAGGGGCGGCCGGATGCCCTTCCTGCCGCCACCTCATACCCCCCCCCCCCCCCAGGATGGAATTAGTGTACCCCAGCTGTCTGCTGCATCTACTGTAAATCGTGAAATAGTGTGAATGTGTTTCAAATGTCTGCGAGTCGCGTAACTGAGGCGGGACGTGGGGACCAGCCCGGTATTCTCCCAGTAGGATATGGAAAACCGCCCATAAACCACATCCAGGCTTTCCGGCACACTGGCCGTCGTCGTTAATCCGCCAGGCGGATTCAATCTAGGGCCGGCGCGCCTACCCGAGTCCAGGAAGGAGCGGTTTTAACGCTCTCGGCTACCCTGGTGGGTATTGGTCTGCAATGTATCTAGATGCCAGTTCTATAGAAAATGTTTGGTCGCATATTAAGATGAAGCTTGAAGGAAAGCCAGTATATACGTTGTAGCAGCTGTCATATAAAATCATTACGATATGGAGACCGTTACCGAAAGTATATGCGGAAATCTCGTGAAAAGCGTGCATACAGATGTCAAGCTATAATCGATAATGGCGGCGATTGGAAGAACTATTAGGTAATTGTGTAATTAGTAAAAACATTTATTTTCATGCAAACATATATTGATTGTAGTGTCTTGCTTCATCAGATAACGAGTACGCCTTCTTATGGATATGACTGTAAAATTTATGATTGATGAAATCTCTGTTATTTAGTCATTCTTTTATAGTTCTGAATGTACTGTATTGGACACACCAGTACATACCTAGCACTGGTCAGTGTGCATTACCTCATTAGACTTCGGCAGCTACTGGAGCGAGAGTTTGGCAGCACTCTGGCGGACGCTCCGGGTGGCCCTGGTTCGGCTACAGTGTGTGCTCGGCAGCGCGTGGCGCCGGACAGCGAGTTGGCCGGCCGGCTGTCCGGCCAGCGGCGGAGCGGCTTAACGCCGCCTCCATTACGGGGCGAGATTGCCGACGCCACTGTGCCGCACCGCGGCGTGCAGCGGCGGTCGGCGCCGGCCGGACGCCGGCCCAGGGACCGCACAATGCCGGCGCGGCCTTTTGTTCGCCGGGTTGCCGGGTCGCGCCTTCCTGCCGCCCAACTCACAGCCGCCAGACGGAAGTCCGGCGATACAAGTGCCTGTCGGGGTCGCCACTTCAGCCGAAACGTCCTCTCGGCAGTCAGCGAGGGGTCCCAGTCGTACGTCCACTGTGCGTTTGACGTAGCAGCCACACCTACTCCGATCGCAGCTCAGACAGACTCCCTGACCTCTAACGTCGTGACAAAGCCTAGCAAGGATTATTTCGCCTTCACGCATTTTGGCGGAACTCCAAACCAAATTAGGATTCTTCGTATATCCAACTGAAACGGAATACTTGGGACGTCAGCTACTATAATATAGTTAAAAAAGTGACTAAATTCCTCCGGCTGTATTAAGGTGTTGGTTTTATAGGCAACTAGTTTCGACTTTGTTACATCATCATCTTCAAGCCAATACTTGTTGACAGTAACCGTATGTGTCTAACACTAATAGTCAGTGGTGAGATAGGCGTGTTCATCTCACCAATGACTAGTCGTGTTAGACACATACAGCTACTGTCAACAAGTATATGCCTGTAGATGATAATGTAACAAAATCCAAACTATTTGCCAATAAAACCAACACCTTAATACAGCTGGAGCATTTTCGTCATTTATAACACAAATTTGGATATCCTAAAGTACCCCCGCCCTGTTACCCGTGCAGCCTAACGCACGGCTTTCTAGAATGGGAAGGAGCGTCTGGTCCCCAGCACGAATCCGCCTGGCGCACTTGCGTCGAGGTCCGGTGAGCAGCCACTCTGTGGATGGTTTTTAGGCGGTTTTCCATCTGCCTCTGCGAATGCGTGCTGGTTCCACTTATTCCGCCTCAGCTACAGTATATCGACGATTGCTGTGCAAACAAGTTCTCCATGTAAGCGTACACCACACTTACTGTACCACGCAAAACTTAGTGGTTACACTCCACTGTTGTGAGATGCTCACTGGGGGGGGGGGGGGGGGGGGGGGTCAACCGAGGGCCTACAATAACCCTGAGAGAATGGTTTCGTGTGTCGTGGAGGAGGGGTGGACTGCGGTAGTCATCGTGGGGTTGTGGACCACTGCGGCTGTGGCAGGGACGGAGCGTCTCCGCCGTTTCTAGGCCGCCGGTTAACATACAATACAATACAATCCTAAAGCACAGGGAGAGATAAAGTAAGAAAATACGAAATAAAAAATAGACAATGATGATAAAGTAAACAGTTACTATCTACATGAATTCATATAATTTTCGACAAAAGAAAGACACCACGCATTCATATAACTGATACATCTAGCTGGGCGATGCTTCCTCAGTGTAGATGCACAAATACGTTCGACCTCCTGTGTGAATCTCCAAGTAGTGAACAGTGAGCATAGTGGACAGGAACTGCGGATAGATGGCCCTCGGTGGGAATGTCGATCGGACGTGAGGCGTGCCCAGACAGTCGGAGAAGTTGTGATAACGCTGTATAACGGATGACCCAGTGCTTGAATCATCTGCCTAGTACGCTGAGGATCCAGTGTTCGAAACCTACAAGCGTCGGTACTGCATCGCCGCCGCTGCTTCCGCGTAATGCTCCACAGCAGCTGACAGCAATGAGTCCCTTCAGTTTATATACAATTACCACTTGCTTAATAACTTGCAGAAAATAATGCAACACCCTCTGTGGAGCCAGCGTATAACGTGTACACCCAACTGACTGCAGGCAGTAACTGTGCTGACTTGAGAGGTAAATAGTGTTTGTAACATTGACTCTAGAGTACAGCTATGCACCACTAAAGAATATTTACTCCGGTCAAAGATCTTTAGCAATTTGAATGGGATCCTGTTGTTGGTGTATGAGTATCTGGAGGGATGTATCGGCAGATTGCTGCACAGTGTATCCGTGGTGTGTCTCGGCTTTCAAAAATGGTCTGTGGAACATTCAAACACCTGTAGAACAGGCTCTGGACGTCCGTGTAGTACATACAATCGTAGAGATCGACGCATTGTCTGAACAACGACCAAAAAACCTAACGCCTACTCCGCAAAACAACTAATGGTGTGGCGGAGGGTACTTTTTGTACAATCAACTAAGCCCTACAACCCTGTTCTATTCGCGAGTATGGCGCGGAATGAGTGATTGTCGGTGAGCTTCTGTATTGGTTCTACTTTCTCTTATTTCCTCCTCGTGGTCATTACGGGAGACGGATGCAGGGGTAAAGTAATGTTGTCTGACTCTTCTCTGAAATATTCTATACAGTTATCACCTCGAAAATAAAGCACGCCGTTACATAGACCAAAAAGCAATCAATGTAATACATAATCAATCTGATTACTATTTTCACTTATATCTGTGTATTTCTTGGTTTGGTTGTTTGGTACGAATACCAAGATGCTGGTACAGTTACAAAAATTTTCAAATGTGTGAGAAATCTTATGGAACTGCTAAGGTCATCTGTCCCTAAGCTTACACACTATCTAACCGGAATTATCCCAAGGACAAACACACACACACCCATGCCCGAGGGAGGACTCGAACCTCCGCCGGGACCAGCCGCACAGTCCATGACTGTAGCGCCCAATCCGCTCGGCTAATCCCGAGCGACTAACAGTTCCAAAACCGGTAGTTATACATTAATGTTACTGTTGGGTAGTAATGTTACTGTTGGGTGGTACACATTCCAAAAGAAAACCAAATTGAAAATACTTTTAATAGAAAATTTAATTTAACGATACGCGGTAGTGAGACCACACAGAACAGAGACAGATGCACTTTCACAATGGTGTCACCACATTCACTATCTCTATACATTAAAGGAAATGTCTTGACTAATTAACTGACTCGTTATCTCCCAGCCCAAACGGATAAGGATAGAAACGGGAAATTTGGAGAAGTTGGCTGTTATGTACTGCAGGAGTCGTTTAAGAAAGGATTTTTCGAAATTCAGGCCTAAGGGGTAATTTGGCTGAACGATTTCTGTTCCCACAAGCGTCACATGTTCCATGTAAACCCTATACGGTTTTTTGCCTTTCTGACTTCTTGTGGTGTGATTTCCTTGACGGCCATTCATGATCTACCTTTAGTTCACCTTTATGGGATCGAAAGAAATATAATATTGCAGTGTGCTTAGTCACCAGGCGTTTATAAGAAAGCCTTTACTTCTAGTAGAAAGAGAAGGATATAGCATTTTACAGATTTACCAACTTCACAATCCGTTCGATTACCCTAATCATCTGTTACATTAGCGTAATGTGTGTAGGCAGACGATTGTGTTTTTACTCATTCGGAATTTTACTTTTTTCCACAACGCGAATGGTCTACTTACCTGTTGATAGAAATCATTCGTTAGCATTATGTTGCGTGGAAACTATTTCTTAACACCTATTCTTGAATAATCTTCTCTTCTCCGTTTTAACGAGTTCCTTGTCACTCGAAAGGAAATCGTGCTATATGGAAAAAGGAGGCGTAGGTGCTGGAAACCTATGTGGTGGGTAAATGTAAAAAACTGGCTTCATAATCCTACTGATCTGAAAGAACTGACGTCGGAGAAGTGATTGAGTTAGCCAAATCAATACAGGCGTTATAAGTCGCGTACTTGACATTGAATGGCTGTCATATGCTGTGATTAACATAGAAGCTAAGCAAATTGAATTTCAAACTGATGCCGAGAAAATGTTTGACCTCTACTACCAGCTGTGAAACAAGGAAGTCTACAAAGCGTGGTGTGGCTTCAGTTATGAGTTTCGTTGCCGGTCATCACAACAACACTGTCACGGTCTCTGCTAACTGCCTTCTTCCCGAGGGGGAACCTCGTAACATGCTACAGCTGGATCATCCCGTCATAACCCAGGGATTATTGTCGGACGTGAGTAGGTTTTGCGATGTCCGCAGAACTAGCCCCATCCGGTGGTAATTCTTCTACGAGTGCTGAGGAGGCAGGAAGCAATGCGGATAACGGGCAGCGATGATCGTACGATCTCCGAGGGCATCTTTGGTCTTCATAACAGGAGAAACTATATACGAAGGTACAGCATAAACAGATGCCGTCCTCAGTTATATAAACTCAATGGCCGTTCTAGACGTCACCTTATAGAAGTCATGCTTCTCCTGGCGAAAAGCTGTAGCGCGATTTTTATATTCGTAAAGTGGGTAGAAAACAATTACATCCAGAATGAGATTTTCACTCTGCAGCGGAGTGTGCGCTGATATGAAACTTCCTGGCAGATTAAAACTGTGTGCCCGACCGAGACTCGAACTCGGGACCTTTGCCTTTCGCGGGCAAGTGCTCTACCATCTGAGCTACCGAAGCACGACTCGCGCCCGATAGGAGACGAGGTACTGGCAGAAGTAAAGCTGTGAGTACCGGGCGTGAGTCGTGCTTCGGTAGCTCAGATGATAGAGCACTTGCCCGCGAAAGGCCAAGGTGCCGAGTTCGAGTCTCGGTCGGGCACACAGTTTTAATCTGCCAGGAAGTTTCAAACAATTACATGTTCAAAAATGTTCCAATTCTCGAATACTGATTGAGTTTTACAACAACAGAATACATGATAAGTTACCACCTTGCTTACGTTAAAATTTTTCTTCTGGGGCCCTAAATGGTTTATAAGCTCTTTATATTCAGGTCGAGTCAGAGGGAAAGGTAAGGCTTTGATGGGTGATAGGAATGGTGATTCTGAACACAAAATTTCTATTGAAAATATGTTATTTCCTTAACCATCTCCGGGTAAACCAATAGAAACAGCTAGGAACAGGAAACGTGTCCTTACTAACCGTGTCAGTACGCAGTTCAGTAGCGCATGATGCACTTCTTTAACTCAAGTCTGTGTCCAAATGGTTTAAATGGCTCTGAGCACTATGGGACTTATCAGCTGAGATCATCAGTCCCTTAGAACTTAGAACTACTTAAACCTAACTAACCTAAGGACCTCTCACATATCCATGCCCGAGGCAGGATTCGAACCTGCGACCGTAGCGGTTGCGCGGTTCCGGACTGTAGCGCCTAGAACCGCTCGGCCACTCCGGCCGGCAAGTCTCAGCCCGATTGTGCTTGTCGCAATGCACAGTACTACTTACGTTGTTACGTGAGCAACTAATACAGTTGTGTGCAGTGAAAATTCCACGGATCTTCACACATGCAGAGTATGCTGACACGGTGATTGTCTATGGTTTGTGCAGTGGGAATTCCAGAGCTGTTGTGCTAGAATACCAACAACGATTTCAGAAACGCAGAGTGCCAGGTAGTAGGGTGTTTCACGGATTGCCTGAGCGCGGTTCGCTTCCCAGCGTAAATAGTCTCTGAACGTACCGTATAACAAACTCTTAATGAAGTTGGGAACATTCTTCAAGCAGTGAAACGCAACCTTAGTACTAGGCTCTGGAACAACTGCTGCCCAACCTGGTATTCCACAAACACGGGTGATACGCCCAGTACACGAACAAAGCCTGTATCCCTTTCACCATCAGAGCGTACAACATTTGCATGTAGGAGATGCTGCCGCCCGGCAAGAATTCTGTCAACGGATCATTGCGAATGACGATTAATTCCAAGTATTACGTTCACTGATGAGTCAAGATTTACCCGTAATGGAATCAAAAACACGCACAACTCTCATGTATGTGCTACCATGTGCCACCTTGTGTAACAGCCAAATAGCCCTCTGTAATTTATCTTCTGTGCCCATTAAGGTTATTTGATCATTGCAAACAAAATAACGGTGCTGCTTGCTATGAACGTAATTCCCCCATTTTTCCCGATAAACCGTTACTGGCTGTGGTAACAAATATCCATCATATCCAACAAGAGAGCGTGGGCAGTTATACTCGTCCAAACGCGCTAGAGCCTATAAACTTGTTCTTGCTTCAGCACTTGCTTCAAAAGCATGCAGTGAGGTTGCTCTCCAAAGGTAGTTCTCTTATGGCTAATAGGTTGGTTTTCGATACAATTATAGACAGAACTTATGAGAACATCCAGCGTCGTAATCCACAGATACGCCACTTGGATCCGAGCCTTGCACGCCATATTGGCAAAACTTCTCACTGATATTTATACGAATAGGGAAAATTGATAATACTATAAGGAATCATTTATATCATTATATTGATCATGAGTCGTGGTAACTTAATGATGGTAGCACCAATGTGGAAGTGCAAGAGAGCTCCGAAATTAGCGACGATACTGCTAATGTCAAATCATCTCTCGCCTGTACCTATTCCCTGGTTCGCTGGCCTCAATATCGAATTCACCTACTACCTTTGAACTGCTTAATTTTCATTCGACTATGCGGAAGTCTCCACTCGATCTGTTCTTATATTCATATTTGGTAAGCACCCTATGCTACATTTAATATTATACAATAAGTGTACAGCATAACTGTAGTTATTGTTCCGGCTTTGGCCTCAGGCAAGTAGTCGTACTCATTCAATGGGTATACGGGCCAGCCACTACATAATTCTGCAGGTAACACTGAAATAATGCTGACATCGTGCTCCACAAACCATTGACTGAATGGAGTAGTTAAATGGGAAACGAATACCCTCCACATCGGGATCATGGAAGGTTTCATTCAAAAGCAATTACCACACGCGTAAAGACATTTATGGCACTGGGTGATGAGACGATCAATTCGTGCTTCGCAGAACGAGATTGGCCGGTAATGGATACATGACCTCACTCGCCCTTGCACATCATCGACCGACTCACACTGCCATCCACACATGTCTTTCTTCAGTTTGCATAGATGTGAAAATCACGCGTTAAGTGATCCGGGGCTGTACAGAGAATGTTGTGCTGTTTCCCAACCAAATCTGTTCAGTGTAGCCTTCGTCCGATTCGCATTTGGGTGGGGGGCGCAGGCGATGTCGTGCAATTTGCCGGAACTTGTCTGAATAGCTTTGTATTCCACTGGCGGTGAAGATGTGGGATGATTGCGTTGTCGGCTTTGCTGTTTGCCCTCTGACTCGAAATGGTGGCACCAAGTGCGGCCATCCATCTTCGATGACCCTCCGTCATACCTACATCCTCAATTATTTGCTGGATGCATTCCAGCCTCTGTGTTCCTCCACAGTTTCTGCCATCTACAGCTCTCTCTAGTAACATGAAAGTCATTTCCTGATGTCTTAATAGATGTCTTGTCATCCTGTACCTTCTCCACATCAATGTAGCCCACACATTCCTGTCCTCTTCGATTCTGCGTAGAACGTCCTCATTCATTACCTTATCAGTCCATCTAATTTTCATGTGTCTGTAGCTCCACATCCTATATTCCTCCATTCCCACAGTCTGCATTGTATGGTAGTGAAACACAATGCTCCAAACGTATATCCTCAGAAATTTCTTCCACAAATTATGGTCAATGTGTGTGATACTAGCTGACTTCTCTTGACCAGGAACGACCTTTTTGTCAGTGCTAGTCAGCTTTTGATTTTCTTCTTTCTCCATCCGTGACTGGAAATTTTGTTTCCTAGGAAGCAGAATTCCTTAACTTCATCTACTTTGTGACCATCAATTCAGATATTAAGTTTCTCGCTCTTCTCACTTCTGCTACTTCTCAGTACTTCTCAGTACTTTTGTCTTTCTTCGAGTTACTCTCTATCCATATTCTGTACTGATTAGGCTGTTCATTCCATTCAGCAGATGATGTAATTCTTCTTCAGTTTCACACAGTGTAGCAATACCATCAGCGAATCGTATCATACATATCATTTCACCTCGAAGATTAATTCCACTCCTTAATCTTTCTTTTATTTCCATCAATGCTTCGAACAGTAGCGGCGAAAGACTATATCCCTCTCTTACACCCTTTTTAATCCGAGCACTTCGTTCTTCATCACCAACTCTTATTATTCCCTCTTGGTTTTTGTACATATTATATATTACCCGTCTCTCCCTACAACTTACATTGCTTTTCTCAGAAGTTACTGTGTAGTAACTGCCATGCGCCATGTTGTCAAAACATCCTGGACTCCTGTCGGCAGCAACAATCCTATTGAACCACTACCCAGACCACTCTTCTTCCAGTGGGACGGAGGCTACCCACTAGAGATTTGTTGGGAAACCTGCAAAAATCTGCGTACTGCCTAGATCTTTCAGCGTGTGATTTTCACATCTTTGGCGACCTGTAGGAAGACATTCGTCGATATCCGTTTTAGTCGGACGAGGAAGTCCAAGAGTGAGTGCGATTGTGGATCCGTCAGTGGCCGCTGAGCTATTAACAGCAGTTCCACTAACGCCGTGCATTTGTGGGGCCGCAGTCTGTGCGCCTATCATCGGTCGAAGATTTGACCAACCAATTACAATCCCACCGTGTAGCATCAGTAACTAGATTAGCCGCTGATCAATCAGGTATTAGATCGCCTTGAATATTTTGGCATCATCCGTCAGCTACCACCCTCGGGATGCAATCGCCTAGCATTCCATCCACTTTACAGTGTGTCCTTGGTTCTACTATGGTTGAGAGCACAACCCTATCTTCCGGCTTTGTTCGCCTGAAGCAGTCGAACCATCCTTGCTGCAAATGGAGCAGCTGCTTTGCGTCAGCAAGGCCACGTCCCCGCCAGCTGATGTTACAATGACACAGCACAAGGCTGTCTCAGGGGACTCACTCGCTGTCGCCAGCCAGGATCAGCACTACGATGCAGTCGTTAACCTGCTGTATGAAAAAAAAAAATGGTTCAAATGGCTCTGAGCACTAAGTGACTGAACATCTATGGTCATCACTCCCCTAGAACGTAAAACTACCTAAACCTAACTAACCTAAGGACATCACACAACACCCAGTCATCACGAGGCAGAGAAAATGCTGTATGAAACCATCGTGTAATAAGGAAAATGTTTCACTGAGCAAGCATTCTTGACTGTGGACTAGCTTACTGGAATATCCAATCTCATTGCTGCCGGACACGTCATTTTGGGGAAGAAGGAGCCATTCTCCAGCACTCGTGTCCGCTAAGTGGTATACGAAAACACACCATTACATATTGTATACTACTGGCCATTAAAATTGCTACACCACGAAGATGACGTGCTACAGACGCGACATTTGCCCTACAGAAAGAAGATGTTGTGATATGCAAATGATTAGCTTTTCAGAGCATTCACACAACATGCTGAGATGAGGAAAGATTCCAACCGATTTCACATACTCAAACAGCAGTTGACCGGCTTTGTCTGGTGAAACGTCGTTGTGATGCCTCGTGTAAAGAGGAGAAATGCGTACCATCACATTTACGACTTTCATTAAGGTCGGATTGTAGCGTATCACCACTGCGGTCTATCGTATCGCGATATCGCTTCTCGCGTTGGTCGAGATCCAACGACTGTTAGCAGAATACGGAATCGGTGGGTTCAGAAGGGTAATACGGAATGCCATTTTGGATCCCAATGGCCTCGTATCACTAGCAGTAGAGATGGCAGCCATCTTATCCGCATGGCTGTAACGGATCGTGCAGCCACGTCTCGATCCCTCAGTCAAAAGATGGGGACGTTTACAAGACGATACTCACCTGCACGAACAGTTTGACGACGTTTGCAGCAGCATGGACTATCAGCTGTGAGACCATGATTGCGGTTACCCTTGACGCTGCGTCACAGACAGGAGCGCCTGCGGTGGTGCACTCATCTACGAACCTGGGTGCACGAATGGCAAAACGTCGTTTTTCGGAAGAATCTAGGCTTTGTTTACAGCATCATGATGGTCGCATCCGTGTTTGTCGACATTGCGGTGAACCCACATTGGAAGAGTGTATTCGTCATCGCCGTACTGGCGTATCACCTTGCGTGATGGTATAGGGTGCCATTGGTTACACGTCTCATTCACCTCTTGTTCACATTGACGGCACTTTGAACAGTGGACGTTACATTTCAGATGTGTTACAATACGTGGCTGTGCCCTTCATTCGATCCCTGTGAAACCCTACATTTCAGCAGGATAATGCACAACCGCATGTTGCATGTCCTGTACGGGCCTTTCTGGATAGAGAAAATGATCGAATGCTGCGGTGGCCAGCACATTCTCCAGATCTCTCACCACTTGAAAAGTCTGGTCAACTAGCTCGTCACAATACACCAGTCACTACACTTGATGAACTGTGGTATCGTTTTGAAGCTTCATAGGCAGCTGTACCTGTACACGACATCCAAGCACTGTCTGTCTCAATGCCAGGCGTATCAAGGCCATTATTACGGCCAGAACTTATTTCACATGCTACATACACCCAAAATGCCTGAAAATGTAATCGCAAGTCAGTTTTGTCCAATGAATACCCGTTCATCATCTGCTTTCTTCTTGGTGTAGCAATTTTCATTGCCAGTAATGTAGCATAGACACAATTCCGTCTGGAGCAGTGGAAGTTATGTTTCGCTGCGAGTTGAGGCACTTTCAAGGACAAGACATCGTGATCCTTCGTCGCTAACCTGACGGTAAGCCGTAGACTGTGTATTTCATGGCCAGAGTACTCTTATTTTGGTTCCTCAGTAATGCGGCCGCTGAGTCACAATGGTCAGCACACATGTGCTGTCATACTGACGACGTCCCGTTGGCAGTTATAGGTGAACTGACCCCATGGTCTAGGGGATAGTTCCACTTGGGACGCAACAGCGACCGGACGTGTCGGTACTTCCGCGTAGCGCCGCAAGCCGTGTTTATAATAATACTTGGATTGTGTCCTGTGATATTCTCAGTGTTTCTTCACTACCGTCGTACACAAGCTTCTTAATTTACTCACAGCGGTCTCGACCGCTCATAAAGTGCAGTTATGGCTCCCAGTGTACCTCGTAAGAACACCCTGTGTTTTGCGTTTGAGAAATCTTCCAGGAATGTGCAACCGAGTTCTCTAGAAATCCATGACTTGATAGTAGATATTATTGGCATCACATCCGATTAGGTCCACACAGCATATTATGACATGGCGGAATACTGTTTCTTTGTGAAGTTTTTAGACCAGATACAACTGGAGAAAATTTTGGTGAACACTGGTGGGAAAGCAGAGCTCCGACATCGTGATCAGTCGGTGAGTACAGTTACAGTAACTAACGCTGACATTGAGTATAAACAAGTGAGAGTGTTCAATTTGCCACCTGAGGTTGAGAATTGTTTTCTTAGAGACGTCCTCGCCAAATACGGAGACATCCGACAGATTAGAAACGAAAAATGGTCGAGCCGTCACAAACTTCAATGTTATAGTGGGGTTCATTCAGTTAACATGGCCGTTAAAGTCAATATACCATCCTATATAATGGTTTGTGGTTATAAGGCTCATGTCATTTACGAGGGGCAAGTAGGCACTTGTTTTATCTGCAACACGAGTGGCCATTTACGAGAGGATTGCCCACGGCGAGTTGTCGTACTTCGAAACAATCTGCAACAACGACAGAGATTAACATTGGCTGACGTCCTAACTCAAAATCAGACGCTTTCTGTGACTGACTCCCAACCGAGTGCATCTGTGTCAGAGGACAACGATCTCGGTAACAGCGCCTTCCCACCGTTGCCTCAAAAACCCGTGGCCAGTCACCCCTTAGCTACCGGTGTTGCATTATCTGTCAGTAACAAACGACGACGTACTATAAGTGACGCTAGTTGTTCCGGCGACCAGGTAGTAAAAAATCAAACCGATGACGCGGAGCCACGGGCCCCCACACAGGACACGCATGTGTCGGATGGCGCAGTTACGACCCGCCAACTTCCCATTCAACCGCCCGACGCAGAAACTGTCAATACGAGTGCAGCCGAGTGTTTACAGCAATCCGTTCCGATGCCGCTTGCCGACTCGTCGCAGGTGGCCAACACACAAGAGGCGGCAGTCAGTCAACTGCAACTCGTAAACACGGCGGATGAAGCACGCGGTGCAGAGCATGACATAAACAGCCGCCACATCGAAACTGCTTCCGAACAACACGAGGACCCGGACAAGTGTATACAAACAGCTATGCGGCTCCAAACAAACACAGTGAGCCTACTGAAGCCGCATCTTCGGACTTACCGTCACCCGTTCCGAAGCAAGGACTTTCACATACTGCTTACAGCCATGACTCGCCGACTCCGCCGTCTTCAATGACTCTTTGGACGACTTTGCCACTGCAAAATAAAGTTAAACCAAAGGACTTCGTGGCTGGAAGTAACTCAAAATGTAAAGTCAGCGCAAAAACTGGTACAAAACCTGCAGATGTAGGTTCGAAGTCCGACGGGGAGATGGACTGGGCTTCCTACGCTTTCCATCACCCACAAGTCCCGGACGATCATGAGTCAAGCTTATAAGTTTTTGTCCCTAAACATTAATAGAGTTAGGACAGATTTAAAATTAGCAATGCTACGGCAGTTTATCTATGAGCCCGAAGCTGATATAGTTCTGTTACAGGAAGTGTCTATTAAGTTTTCATGTATCAGGATTTGCAACAATCGTAAACACCGTGGCGGACGGGGGTACGGGTACGGCCATTCTATCACGAGACGGAATCCCAGTGAGCAACATCGAAATGTTGGACTCCGGTAGAGGCATAGCTTGCCACATTTTTTACGTCACTTTCGTCAATATCTATGCTCCATCAGGAACGACCTTAAAATCAGAAAGACCTAACTTCTTTGAACAACACATCATATACTTGCTAGCCGCAACCGAACCCAGTTGATAATTAGTGGTGATTTCAACTGTGTGATCCACAGGAAAAACCAATCTTCAAACTTTGATTACTGTAGGGAACTACATGATCTGGTGCGTCTCCTGCAGCTGAAGGATGCATGGGAACTAAAACTTCCTACCCTGGTGAAGTACACGTACCTGACCACCACCGCATGTAGCCGTCTAGACCGTTTTTACATCTCTGAGAACATTTGCCAACATGTTCTGGACGCCGATGTCATTCCGGCTAGATTCTCCGACCATTGCGCCCTCTGTGTCATGAAACATCTCGTCAAACAGCATACTAAATGGCATAGGATTCCGTGGAGCCTAAATGTTTCTATTTTCGCAAATGCCTTGCTACAAGATGTAATCTCCACGACATGGGCGGAATGTCTCCAGCAATGCTGTAGATATCCGAGCAAGATAGCCTGGTGGAATGCTGTGGTCAAACGGAAAATGCTATTATCCTTAAGAAACTACAGTTGTCAACTGGCGCAAGATGTCAAACGCACGATTGATTTTTACCAAACAGTTCTGCGAGAGTTGTATGCGACTACGACACCAACCAACACACAGCTGACGACCATCAAACAAATAAAGGCGAAGCTTATAGGCATAAAGCGAACGCAGCTCGAAGGACTGATGATCAGATCTAAAGCAAAATCGCTTCAAGAGGACTAACTTGCATCGCTGTATCACCTCATAAAACATCGTGCCCATCGCAAGCGAGCTTTTATCGGGGAGCTGGACACAGATGATGGACTCCGTTTGACCCGACAGAGTGCTATTCTTACTGCAGTTTACCGGTACTTCACGGATCTGTACTCGCAATGCGATACATATGGTGATGACGGCGGCGATATCGGGAGTGCTCTGCCCACCGTGGTCACGCCTACGGACAACTGAGCGGTCGTACACGATTTTGCTCCAGACGAAGTCCTTGAACTGATTTCTAGCTGGTCATCGAATAAATCCCCTGGCCCTGATGGTTTGCCACAGCAATTTTATGTGCGCTTCTGACCCATAATCGGACACGCATTTACAGATGTTCTCAATGAAGTGATGCGAGGGAGTGACGTGCCGGCCGAAATGAAGGAAGGCCGAATTCTATTGATACCAAAAAGCAAACACCGAAAAACCTTATATAACTTCCGACCTATTACTTTACTCAATTTTGATTACAAAACCTTCTCCAGAGCACTCAAAAGCAGATTGTCTCCGTTAATGAAGCAAGTGATTCACAGCCACCAATCATGCATCCCTGGTCGCACTATTATGACGCCCCTTTCGGAATATAGAGATGTAATAGCCATAGCGTCAGCCACTAACGTGAATCTCGCATTGCTGTTTATCGACTTTTACAAGGCTTTTGATCGCGTCCGCCACGAGTACCTCCTACAGCTACTGAAGCGTTGTGGTTTCGAGCAACGGGTTATAAATGTCGTGCAACATTTAGTCACAGGCATTACAACCAGAATCAGCGTAAATGGACAGCTTACTCAACCCATCGAGGTCCAATGAGGGGTACCGCAGGGGAGCCCTCTCTCCATGATATTTGTTTTGTCGCTCGAGCCGCTCTTACTCTCTATTCATGACAAACTTGCAGGCCTTTCGATCGCCGGGACGTCCTTCGTGGTTCGTGCTTTCGCCGACGACGTCGGAGTGTTACTGCGCAACGACGGAGACGTATCAACCCTCAAGACCGCGGTAGACGAGTACTGTCGTGCTTCCGGTGCTAAAATCAACGCCGGTAAATACACCTTTCTCAACATTCGAGGATTCGACGCAGTAAATATAACTTGGGCGAAGCGTGTCGAAACCCACACCACTCTGGGGATGATTATAGACAAATGCCCGCTAAAAATAAATGCATTTTATTGGTGACCTGCTTCCAATTTTTTGCAAGGTGCCATCTATGAAAGCAATTGACGGTCCGTTAACATACTCCAACGCATACGACTCCTCAGCAGTTAGATATTCAGTAAAGCGTTCTATATGGCCCAACTATATCCAGTCACCAAGATGCAGGCCAAACACGTGATGAAACTCTCTAATAGATTTATCTGGCAAGGGCATCTATTGAAAGTGAAATACAACACGCTGACGTCTTCCAGACAGGCCGGCGGACTAAACATGCCTGACATTAACCGAAAGTGTATTGTGTTATATATTAAACGACTCGTCCATTTGGACAAGGAACATCTCAGCGTAACCAGTTGACTCTTCCGAACCTTACAACCCACCGATATGCATCCACCAATTGATGTAGGTAAGCTATATTACAAACTACGACGTATCAAGCAGTTTTTTCTTGAAGTAAGCTATACTGATGGACATTATTTCACGCAGGATTTACCGACGACGCACCTGTTATTAAAAAGATTGACATCTCCTATAGTCCGGAATCCCATTGAACTTAAATACCCGAATGTTCATTGGAAGGCAGTTTGGGACAACGTAAGTTTAACTGTCCACACTGCTGATGTGGCGTCCACATGGTATAAGGTGGTAAACGATGTTATACCCACTAATGAAAGGTTGCATAGAATCGGTTTAAGTGACAGTGATGAATGTGTCCGCTGTGGTTCAGTCGAAACCTTACGCCAACGCTTCACTTGTGGTGGTCATCTCATTAACTGGAAATTGGTGCAGCAGAGGCTGGGCCTGATTACCCGCAGCAGCCCAGCCAGCCACTGCACCGACATCCTGCTCTGGCCGGACACGAAACATTTTCCCGCCACCAAGAACAACACCGTGATGTGGATGTTAGGACAGTTTGTGACATATCATCATCTACAATAGTGAAGATAATCTCATTACTTTCGAGGCTTACATGAGAACGGCACGCTGGAAGATGAAACGTTACCCAAATTTCAGGAAGATGTTTACTAACATGTTAGACATAATATTTGAAAAACAAGGCGTAGGGTAATTATCGATGCCGATAAGGACAGAAATCACATGCAAGACTAGGTAGCGAACAAAATACACAACAAATAAGGGGTTATACCAGTTCCTAGGACTACTCCCGACTTCTCAATGGTGTTATTAACTTCATTATGACGTTTACATTAATTATGTTCTTGTGCATCTCTTGTTATCCATTTGTCTGCTCCAAATGACTGAGTTATGGACGGTTATGAATCAAATGACAGGACTGTCATTCCAGTAAAGACAATCAACTAATATATACTCCTGGAAATGGAAAAAAGAACACATTGACACCGGTGTGTCAGACCCACCATACTTGCTCCGGGCACTGCGAGAGGGCTGTACAAGCAATGATCACACGCACGGCACAGCGGACACACCAGGAACCGCGGTGTTGGCCGTCGAATGGCGCTAGCTGCGCAGCATTTATGAACCGCCGCCGTCAGTGTCAGCCAGTTTGCCGTGGCATACGGAGCTCCATCGCAGTATTTAACACTGGTAGCATGCCGCGACAGCGTGGACGTGAACCATATGTGCAGTTGACGGACTTTGAGCGAGGGCGTATAGTGGGCATGCGGGAGGCCGGGTGGACGTACCGCCGAATTGCTCAACACGTGGGGCGTGAGGTCTCCACAGTACATCGATGTTGTCGCCAGTGGTCGGCGGAAGGTGCACGTGCCCGTCGACCTGGGACCGGACCGCAGCGACGCACGGATGCACGCCAAGACCGTAGGATCCTACACAGTGCCATAGGGGACCGCACCGCCACTTCCCAGAAAATTAGGGACACTGTTGCTCCTGGGGTATCGGCGAGGACCATTCGCAACCGTCTCCATGAAGCTGGGCTACGGTCCCGCACACCGTTAGGCCGTCTTCTGCTCACGCCACAACATCGTACAGCCCGCCTCCAGTGGTGTCGCGACAGCCGTGAATGGAGGGACGAATGGAGACGTGTCGTCTTCAGCGATGAGAGTCGCTTCTGCCTTGGTGCCAATGATGGTCGTATGCGTGTTTGGCGCCGTGCAGGTGAGCGCCACAATCAGGACTGCATACGACCGAGGCACACAGGGCCAACACCCGGCATCATGGTGTGGGGGGCGATCTCCTACACTGGCCGTACACCTCTGGTGATCGTCGAGGGGACACTGAATAGTGCACGGTACATCCAAACCGTCATCGAACCCATCGTTCTACCATTCCTAGACCGGCAAGGGAACTTGCTGTTCCAACAGGACAATGCACGTCCGCATGTATCCCGTGCCACCCAACGTGCCCTAGAAGGTGTAATTCAACTACCCTGGCCAGCAAGATCTCCGGATCTGTCCCCAACTGAGCATGTTTGGGACTGGATGAAGCGTCGTCTCACGCGGTCTGCACGTCCAGCACGAACGCTGGTCCAACTGAGGCGCCAGGTGGAAATGGCATGGCAAGCCGTTCCACAGGACTACATCCAGCATCTCTACGATCGTCTCCATGGGAGAATAGCAGCCTGCATTGCTGCGAAAGGTGGATATACACTGTACTAGTGCCGACATTGTACATGCTCTGTTGCCTGTGTCTATGTGCCTGTGGTTCTGTCAGTGTGATCATGTGATGTATCTGACCCCAGGAATGTGTCAATAAAGTTTCCCCTTCCTGGGACAATGAATTCACGGTGTTCTTATTTCAATTTCCAGGAGTATATATATATATATATATATATATATATATATATATATATATATATGTGTGTGTGTATGCGTGCGTTTCGGTTCTATGTCTCTGTCTGGACTATTCGTGTGGAATCAGTTCCAGCACTTCAATATTAGTTTTTGTCCTGATGTTCATATATGGTTGTTCTAATAAAGGAAAAAACTATGAAAAAAGGGGTAGCGTTTTTGATTTATAATCAAAACGTCTTCGGTCCCGGGTTCGATCCTCGCCACTGCCTAAATTTTGATAAATAATCAACATTGGCGGCCGAAGACTTCCGGCATAAGAAGTCAGCCTCATTCTGCCAGCGACCTTGTCAAAGAGGGCGGAGGAGCGGATAGAGGTTCAGGGCACTCTTGTCCTAGGGGTGGGAAATTGCCCCTAAAGGCGGAAGAATCAGCAATGATCAACGACATGAGGATGCAGAAGGCAATGGAAACCACTGCATTGAAGACACGTACCGTGTATCCGCAGGATATGTGGCCTGTATTTGAAGAAGTGTCATGATGATCTCTCCATTGGCAAAAGATTCCGGAACAGTCCAACATTCGGATCTCTGGGAGGGGCCTGCCAAGTGGGAGGTTACCATTAGAAAAAGTTTGAATAATCAACGAAAGTATAATGTTGTACGAGTCGGGGCGTGGAATGTCAGAAGCTTGAACGTGTTAGGGAAACTAGAAAATCTGAAAAGGGAAATGCAAAGGCTCAATCTAGATATAGTAGGGGTCAGCGAAGTGATGGATAACATTCCATCAGAATTTCTAAAATCATTAGGGGAAGTGGCAACAAAACGACTATTCATGTTGGTGTGTAGAATATATGAGTCTGGCGACATACCATCTGACTTTCGGAAAAGCATCATCCACACAATTCCGAAGACGGCAAGAGCTGACAAGTGCGAGAATTATCACACAATCAGCTTAACAGCTCATGCATCCAAGCTGCTTACAAGAATAATATACAGAAGAATGGAAAAGAAAATTGAGAATGTTCTAGGTGACGATCAGTTTGGCTTTAGGAAAAGTAAAGGCACGAGAGAGGCAATTCTGACGTTACGGCTAATAATGGAAGCAAGGCTAAAGAAAAATCAAGACACGTTCATAGGATTTGTCGACCTGGAAAAGGCGTTCGACAATATAAAATGGTGCAAGCTGTTCGAGATACTGAAAAAAGTAGGGGTAAGCTATAGGGAGAGACAGGTCATGTACAATATGTACAGCAACCAAGAGGGAATAATAAGAGTGGACGATCAAGAACGAAGTGCGCGTATTAAGAAGGGTGTAAGACAAGGCTGTAGCCTTTCACCCCTACCCTTCAATATGTACATCGAGGAAGCAATGATGGAAATAAAAGAAAGGTTGAGGAGTGGAATTAAAATACAAGGTGAAAGGATATCAATGATACGATTCGCTGATGACATTGCTATCTTGAGTGAAAGTGAAGAAGAATTAAATGATTTGCTGAACGGAATGAACAGTGTAATGAGTACACAGTATGGTTTGAGAGTAAATCGGAGAAAGACGAAGGTAATGAGAAGTAGTAGAAATAAGAACAGCGAGAAACTTAACATCACGAAGTCAATGAAGTTAAGCAATTCTGCTACCCAGGCAGTAAAATAACCAATGACGGACGGAGCAAGGAGGACATCAAAAGCAGACTCGCTATGGCAAAAAAGGCACTTCTGGCCAAGAGAAGTCTACTAATATCAAATACCGGCCTTAATTTGAGGAAGAAATTTCTTAGGATGTACGTCTTCGGCACAGCATTCTACGGTAGTGAAACATGGACTGTGGGGAAACCGGAACACAAGAGAATCGAAGCATTTGAGATGTGGTGCTATAGACGAATGTTGAAAATTAGGTGGACTGATACGGTAAGGAATGAGGAGGTTTTCCGCAGAGTCGGAGAGGAAAGGAATATGTGGAAAACACTGATAAGGAGAAGGGACAGGATGATAGGACATCTGCTAAGACATGAGGGAATGACTTCCATGGCACTAGATGGAGCTGTAGAGGGCAAAACTGTGGATGAAGACAGAGATTGGAATACGTCAAGCAAATAATTGAGGACGTAGGTTGCAAGTGCTACTCTGAGATGAAGAGGTTAGCACAGGGGAGGAATTCGTGGCGGGCTGCATCAAACCAGTCAGTAGACTGATGACAAAAAATGTGAAATATGAGTCTCAAATAGTGGACAGTGAGTAGTCGTTCGAAAAGAGCATCTGAGATGTTTTATAGTATCTCTGTACAATCACAAGTGATTGGGAGGATCGAGCAGACGGATAAGACAAAAATTTTACTGCTTGTGCGGTAGTGTGACAACTAAATCAGACTGCAAGACACTTTGCTATCTTTCCGGAATGTAACTACAGTACGTAACTTTTATGAGAGTCATACGATAAGAATTGCAAGGGACACTATCAGATTTTGCTCCGAATGTGAGCCCGTTTCATAGTCAAATGAACGTGCATCATTAATGCATTGTAGCATAACATCTCCAGATTGGAGGTAGCATTCATTAATGTGTGTAAAGCCAGTATTTAACTTCCGATTTCAAAGAACCTTTTGTTCTAGCAGTCACTGTAATATCATACATTGTAATTTTATAATAGGGGTGTCGACTGTAACTATCGTATAGGCGCGCACTTGGTACATATGCTAATGGTTTAATGCAGAAAAGATTTACGCTCGAAAAAATTAGTTCCAATTTTAGCCACCAGTTGGAAATTTAGCGCTGTACAGCATCTCGACGATTTCTTCGGTGCTCATAAAGAACAAACTGTTGAAACAGGAGATAATAATCAAATGATCATTACCCCTTTTCCACTTGTTTGACCATTTCTGCTAACGTCACGTTTCTAATCCATTACATATGTAAATATTATTAGCAAATCTTTTCTGCATTCACCGTCATAGATTTGCACCTGATGGCCAAAATTGGAACTAATTATTTTCGAGAGGAAATCTGTTCAGCTTAACGCATTAGAATATCTACCAAGTTTCCTTCCATTCGATAATTACAGCCCGCACTGGACCTCTGCAATTGAATTATAACCAGGCGATATGATGGTCTGCAGAATAGTACTCCTAAACGTTAAAAATCAAATAATACCGGCCATGCGTGTTGAAATATCAAAAGGATGAAGCAAGTGTTTCGACAAATTGCGGCGGACGGCAAGGAAAAGGCTGAATTAATTGGTCGATTGTTGTCACTGAGATTCACTCTTTGACAGTAGCAAATCAAAACATGGCAGCTAATTCTGGCTTCTGATACAACTATCTTTTATTTATCACATCAGGACTATGTACAGAAACATCAAGCACTGACTCACCACTATAAAAATTCTTAGTGTTTTTAGAGGTAGTTGACAATGTACAATGCACGTACGAGAACTTCTGAAGCTATTGAAACTTCCTGGCAGGTTAAAACTGTGTGCCCGACCGAGACTCGAACTCGGGACCTTTGCTTTTCGGGTGTAGTGCTCTACCATCTGAGCTACCGAAGCACGACTCACGACCAATCCTCACAGCTTTACTTCTGCCAGTATCTCGTCTCCTACCTTCCAAACTTTACAGAAGTTCTCCTGCGAACCTTGCAGAACTAGCACTCCTAAAAGAAAGGATATAGGGGAGACATGGCTTTGCCACAGCCTGTGAGATGCTTCCAGAATGAGATTATGTGAGGATCGGGCGTGAGTCGTGCTTCGGTAGCTCAGATGGTCCAGTTCGTCGCTAGCGGCCGTGCGGAGCGGAGGTCCGATACTTCCGCCTGTGCGGCGTGTGCGAGTGTTTGTTTACTTGTGGACTTAGTCTGCGCGCGGGCTAATAACAACGATCATGGCGAGCAAGTACAGAAAAACTACATTACGATTCAATTTCTGCAAAGACTACGAAAGACCAAAGGCTTTAGCAGTGGAACGATTCATACGTGAGGACGTCAAGATACCGCCAAACGATATTGTCGGAATTCACCTGTCCATCGTTAGTCCCACGGTGTATGTTAAGATGGTAAATGACGCGGCGTGTGAGAGAATTCTACAGGCGACAAAAGCAGGTCTCCGATTTTGCCATAGTGACGGGAATGTCGGCACGGTAACTGTAGAACATGCTGGTCTGGGTGTACGGACAATACGTGTTTTTGAGCTGCCATTTGAGTTCCCGGCTGACGAAGTTATTGAGGCTTTTAAGCCATACGGCACGGTACATGGTCACACAGCAGAACGCTGGACACAATTCGCCACGTACCCCGTGCTTAACGGAGTGAGACAGATCACTATTGATCTTCAGAAGCATGTACCGTCCTATCTGACAATTGGTGGTTGTAGGGCGGTGGTGATTTACGATGGGCAACCACGTACATGTTCTGGCTGTGGCCAGGAGGGACACCTCAGGTCGAACTGTATGCAACGGCGGATTACGCAAGTGCCTTCAGATGTGCGGGAGCCGTCGCCAGAGATGACAGTACTACCGATCACCTATGCCAAAGCCCTCACTGCGTCCGCTGATGTCCGAAAGGACACAGCCCCGGTGGAAGTTCCCCGATGGCACTCTCCGAAACCTTGTAGCAGACGTCGGGATGACAGAGGATGCTGCCCCATCTAGCATACAATCTACGGCGACAACACCAGTTGACACCGAACTCCTACCAAGCACACCGATAGTACACGAAGCAGTTCCAGCCACTACGGATGCTGTTCCGTCTGGAACGCACTCTGTGACGACAACATCAGTTTCGACCGAACTCCCGCCAACTACAACGATGGGACTCGAAACACTTCCAGTTCCTACGGATGCTTTTCTGTCGGGCAGCCGTGATTCCCTACAATCTGAGGACACGGAAGGAAGATCACGCAAACAACGTTCCCCGAAAAGGAGGAAACGGCGTCGTCGCACGACATCTCCTAGGGATGACTCCCCTTGCCCCGACGACGATGCGCCTGTGGAGCAAGACGACACAACAGCCTCTAAGAAGCAGGATGAGGCAATGGAAACTGTTCGATCAGACCCGCAGCGGTCTGTCACATTGACGGTAGCGGGACGTGGTGATGCTGAAGAGGAACGACAACCAGTTGGCTCTCCAGACGCAGATGCTGTGGCTATGGACACGAATATATCACTGCCTGCAAAGATGTGGTATGACGATATTGAGAAGGCGCCGGACGTCATACAGAGGCAGCCGGCACTCACAAAGACGGCCTAGTAATTGCTGAAGGTGAAGAGAGAGGGGCGAGAGAACGTCTTCTAACTCAGCCCCCAGCGCCGATGCAGGGAGATATTGTTGCGCCTCGACAGAGTGGGATTCAACGCCATGCGAACCGTATTGCGACATTAAATATACGTTCACCAACCAAAATACACCTACTGAAGGAAACGATTTGGGCATCTGATGCCGATATTGCTTTGCTGCAGGAAGTCCACATAGCTGCACTCCCACACATCGCAGGCTACCAATCCTATTCGTCACATGGAGATCACAATGGGAGTGGGGTGGCAGTTTACGTGCGAGATGGCTTACCCGTGGAAAACGTGTGTTACCTTCCGTCGGCCCGGGGAATGGCTTTCACGACGTTTGGGACACGCATCATCAATCTTTATGCACCGTCGGGAAACAATCGGCGGCGGGAAAGGGCGCGATTTTATGCAGAAGATATTGCACCACTTTTCCATGGACGTTATGAATGTGTAATAATTGGTGGAGATTTCAACTGTGTTCTCAGCCAGAAAGACCAATGGCCGCAAGCAAACATCAGCCAGGAGTTGCGAATCATTGTCAGCGACCTTGTACTTAGTGACACGTGGGAATTACGACATGGAGATGCACCGGGATACACCTATGTGACAAGTCATTCGGCGAGCAGATTAGATCGCATTTATATCTCACGGGCTCATGCAAATGATGTCCAGGACGCGGAACGCTGGCTATTGGCATTTTCCGATCACAGCGCTTACATCTGTACGGTGCTTCTTCCCCGTAGAGAGGTGTGGAACAGCAAGGCCCCGTGGAAATTAAACATTCAACATCTACATGATCCCGAATGTCGTCAACGGATCCTTGAGACATGGACGATGTGCGAGCGAAAGGTTGGAAGGTATGCGACGAAGCTTGATTGGTGGCTGACTTGTGCTAAACCGGCGCTTCGCCGTACGTTCATCTCATATAGCAGGGAGATGGCCGAATGGCGCCGCCGTACGACCGACTTTTATTTTGCAGCGCTGCGCGAACTGGACGATGATCCGCCGGGACCGGACGTCTGGATCGAACGCAAAAGGATAAAAGCTAAATTAGTGGCTTTAGCTCGGAAACATCTTCAGGGAACCATGGTGCGCGCCAGATGTCACGATACGATACGACACGAGATTCCTTCCATGCACCACGTCGTGAATGAACGAAAGCACCGACGACGCGTTTTGGTACGGGAGTTAATTACCCGCGAAGACCGAAGAGTGACGCGTCAAGCGGACATTGTCTCTGCATTCGTCGACCATTACCAACACATCTATCGGGAGGAAGCAGCCCGTGTTGATGACCTCGCACGTATAGCCACATACGTCTCCCGTACACTAACGGTGGAAGACGCTGGAACCTTATTGGAAGCTATTAGCTGTGAGGAAGTACATGATGCGATCGCAAAGGGTGCGTTGAATCGCTCCCCAGGCATTGATGGACTTCCTGCTGAATTTTATCGAGAATTTCGCAACGAAATGGCACCGCGATGGACGGAAATGTACAACGAGTTGTTAAATTCCGATGCACCTATTCCACCGGCTTTTATGGAAGGCCTCTTGGTGCCAGTACATAAACCGAAGCCAGGAATTACGGTCACACATTATCGCCCCATCACCCTGCTTAATGCAGACTATAAGATCTTTGCACGGATGCTAGCGTCCCGATGTCGTATGTTAATTCGTAGCGTTCTCTCCCCAGAACAGACGACACCGGGTGGATCGGTGAATGTGCAAACAGCTACTAGCGAATGCCGTGATGTAATAGCGCTGGCGGAGGAGTGCCGGCTTAAAGCGGCGATGGTGGCGGTTGATTTTGACAGTGCTTTTGATAAGGTGCGCCACAACTATCTGTACGCTGTACTGGAACAAATGGGATTTCCAGACTGTTTTACTGGTCTCATTAGAAGGATTTATGGGAGCGCACAATCCTTGGTACACGTTAATGGGCGTATAGCAGGACCCATTCAAATTCGACGTTCCATTCGCCAGGGCTGCCCTCTTTCGATGCTGCTGTTCGCGATAGCGTTGGAACCATTAATTGGGAGGCTAACAAATTCTCTTTCTGGGGTGGAACTGCGGGGCTACACCTTCAAATGTCGTGCTTATGCGGACGACCTCCTGCTGCTCGTTCGTTCTGAGGAAGAGGTGAAGACGGTTCTTGAACTGTTGTTGGACCACAGTGTGACGGCGGGTAGTGCAGTGAACATGAACAAATCGGCAGCAATGCCGGTTGGAAAGGGCCTTACGCCGGAAGAAATCAGTCCATTTCCTTATGTGCAACAATTCCGCTATCTCGGCATAGACTTTACCTCATCTGTGAAACATACTGCGGCAGTTAACTACCGACGTATTTTACAGACAACACGTACCATGGTCCGCCAACATCTCCTACGACGCCTTGATCCTTTGCAGCGAGTCGAGTATCTGAACACTTATGTGGTTTCTCGAATGGTGCATATTTCGCAGATCCTGCCCCTACCACTCACGCTCGGGCATCGACTTCAATCAGCACTAGGCTATTTTGTGATGATTTGGTCGCCCCTCAAGGTGCGATACGCAACGCTCACGCTCCCTACGGACAAGGGGGGACTCGGACTTACGAATGTTCGCTGCCGAGCAACGGCGCTCCTTCTAGCCACGATGTACAAGCAATGGCGTAGCGGGCGTGATTCCCTTACATCCCGCCTACTGGATCTCCTAGTTCCAGCGTCCCTCACACCTCCGGTGGCGGTGGGCAACATTACGCCACATTTTGCGCATGTATCAACATTTATCGTGGAACTTAGTTATATCAGAGACGAGCTTCCGCGCACGAGACCACCATGCGCGAAGGATTTTTATGTTTGGCTGCTACGACGGATAAGTCGTAATGTCATTGAACTGAAACACCCCACGTTGCATTGGCCGAAGATTTGGAGACATGTGCACCAAAAATTCTTTCCTACCTTCGTTCGGGCACTGTGGTTCTCTGTCACCTGTGGCAAGTTCAACACCAACCAACGACTCCATGCAATTGGACTAGTGGACACTCCACTGTGCCCGAAATGTCGCCAAGTGGATGACGACCATCACCGCTTAACTTGTATCGCGGTGGAGGACGTATGGCTCCTAGGACGACAGATGGTGGCTTGCTACCTCCGTGTGACCCCGCAACATATTACACCTGCTTCCTTCTTACATCCGGAGAGTGACTACTTTCCGGCGACTAAATCACAGTCGATCATCTGGGTCAAAGGTTGGACGATCGCGTACCTCTATGGGGATGCTGCCAAGTCGCGACTCGACTTTTGGTATTTCTTACAGCAAGCCCACTATGAGGTTCATAGATGGTCACACTATCGGAAAACCTTTGCCAACTATCTTCAGGCAGTCTTCCTCGACCCCCCACGCAGTTGGGATGTGCCGGGTGCAGTCGGTGTGCACATTTGACAGCTGATAATGAACCTCACGCTTCTCTCAACGCTCCATATGTAATGCACATACTATACCATGAAATGATCTACATGTTTCTTTTAACAGGGTGATTGTGGAAAATAAATAAATATAATAAATAAAAACAACATCCCTGTATCCCTTTTCCTTTACATTTTGTGATTTATTGTACAATGATTTTCTTTTGTTTTTGTTTATGCAGAGGATGCATTAAAAAAAAAAAAAGTCACTAGTATGCTATGCTCTCATGTGGCCGATCTGCGTTAGATTCTACGTACCTTGCGGTGCGGTTTCATTTTGTTTTTTTAATTGTATTAAAAATTGTAACGATTCTTAAATAAAGTTAATGATTTAAAGTATTACAAAAAAAAAGATGGTAGAGCATTTGCCCGCGAAAGGCAAAGGTCCCGTGTTCGAGTCTCGGTCGGGCACACAGTTTTAATCTGCCAGGAAGTTTCATTTCAGCACACACTCCGCCTCAGAGTGGAAATCTCATTCTGGAAACTTCTGAAGCTATTCTTCCACGTTTGTTACGGTATAAGATAAAATATTTTCAGTAGTTCCCTGGCTAATGAATATTTAATTACGTCGGAGTAACGGTGTTGTTGTTGTGGTCTTCAGTCCAAAGACTGGTTTGATGCAGCTCTTCATGATACTCTATCCTGTGCAAGGATCTTCTGCCAGTACTTATTGCAACCAACATCCTTCTGAATCTGTTTAGTGTATTCTTCTCTTTGTCTCCCTCTACGATTTTTACTCTCCACTCTGCCCTCCCATACTAAATTTGTGATCCCTTGATGCCTCAGAATATGCCTTACCAATTGATCCCTTCTTCTAGTCAATTTGTGCCACAAATTTCTCTTCTCTCCAGTTCTCGTCAGTATCTCCTCATTAGTTATGTGATGTACCCATCTAATCTTCAGCATTGTTCTGTAGCACCACATGTCGAAAGCTTCAATTCTCTTCATGTCTAAACTATATATCGTAACGGTAGTAGGTCTTAAGAGCCATTGTAATCAACAAATGTATCCCGAACACAATTTTGGAGATTTAAAATAGATGTCTGGCACATCTTAATATGTAGGCCGTGTTCTGAAGATACTAAAGATACATATTAAAAATAAAAGGAAAAACTATACTAAAACCAGAATACGTCTTCTACGCGCCCTCGAAATGAGAACGTCAGTAAGTTAATTACATCCCCGACCCATGATGATGCATCTTATTCAGAATCGTGGCGTTATCCACATGTATTTCGCGCTTAAAATATACATTGCTAGTGATAGTGAAGTGAGTTAGATTTCTCACCAAATCCAGACAATGGAGAATCTGTAAGGTAACGTAACGTAACGTTGTGCGAGATCTACGATTGCAATTGAGAGATGGCTTAAGAATATCAGAAGTGTTTGATGTGGATAGCCCATGTTACGAACAAGTTTGAAGTTACGAAAAATGATGTCTACTTGTGTTGACTTAGTTGCTTGTTTTTGCGCTGGCTCTGAATCTGGTGGCATGAGAGGGAGGATATCTGAAATCTCTTCGCAATCGGAGTAAATTCCAGCTGACGCTATTTGAGATCAAAAGTGCACACACTGGCACGTGGTCGTGACTCCCGTTGACAACACACCATCACTATCGTCAACAACGAGGGAAACAATAACAACAATTACAACAACAAATTAAATAAGAAAATCATTTAGTCATTTAAAACGGAAATCACAGTAAAGACAAAGCCCTCTTCTCTGTGAAAGAATGCAGAAAAGGACTCAAAAAAGAAAAAAAAAATCCTTTGGAGCAGAATGACTCCTTGTTCGAAACGACGTAGGCAGTAACGACCTACAACGTTACTAAATATTAAGAAAGATCACTCTATTAGGAAATATGCCAACAGAAATCGTTGAGAGTTGGATTTAGTACACTACTGACCATTAAAATCGCTACACCACGAGAAGACGTGCTACAGACACGAAATTTAACCGACAGGAAGAACATTCCATCCACTCCCAATGTGTCCTGGGTTCGACTCTGGGTGACAGCATAACCCTATCTTCCGGCTTTGTTCGCCTGAAGCAGTCTAACCATCCTTGCTGCAAATGGAGCAGCTGCTTTGCGTCAGCAAGGCCACGTCCCCGCCAGCTGATGTTACAATGACACAGCACAAGACTGTCTCAGGGGACTCACTCGCTGTCGCCAGCCAGGATCAGCACTACGATGCAGTCGTTAACCTGCTGTATGAAAAAAAAAAATGGTTCAAATGGCTCTGAGCACTAAGTGACTGAACATCTATGGTCATCACTCCCCTAGAACGTAAAACTACCTAAACCTAACTAACCTAAGAACATCACACAACACCCAGTCATCACGAGGCAGAGAAAATGCTGTATGAAACCATCGTGTAATGAGGAAAATGTTTCATTGAGCAAGCATTCTTGACTGTGGACTATGTTACTGGAATATCTAATCTCACAGCTCCCGTACACGTCATTTTGGGGAAGAAGGAGCCATTCTCCAGCACCCGTGTCCGCTAAGTGGTATACGAAAACACACCATTACATATTGTACACAACCGGCCATTAAAATTGCTACACCACGAAGACGACATGCTACAGTCGCGGCATTTGCCCTACAGAAAGAAGATGTTGTGATATGCAAATGATTAGCTTCTCAGAGCATTCACACAAGGTTGGTGCCGGTGGCGACACGTACAACATGCTGACATGAGGAAAGATTCCAACCGATTTCACATGCTCAAACAGCAGTTGACCGACGTTGCCTGGTGAAACGTTGATGTGATACCTCGTGTAAAGAGGAGAAATGCGTACCATCACATTTACGACTTTCATAAAGGTCGGATTGTAGCGTATCTCCACTGCTGTCTATCGTATCGCGACATTGCTGCTCGCGTTGGTCAAGATCCAACGACTGTTAGCAGAATACGGAATCGGTGGGTTCAGAAGGGTAATACGGAATGCCATGTTGGATCCCAATGGCCTCGTATCACTAGCAGTAGAGATGGCAGCCATCTTATCCGCATGGCTGTAACGGATCGTGCAGCCACGTCTCGATCCCTCAGTCAAAAGATGGGGACGTTTACAAGACGATACTCACCTGCACGAAAAGTTTGACGACGTTTGCAGCAGCATGGACTATCAGCTGTGAGACCATGATTGCGGTTACCCTTGACGCTGCAGCGGAGACAGAATCGCCTGCGATGGTGTACTCAACAACGAACCTGGGTGCTCTAGTGGCAAAACGTAATTTTTTCGGATGAATCCATGTTCTGTTTACAGCATCATGATGGTCGCATCCGTGTTTGGCCACATCGCAGTGAACGCTAATTGTAATTCTGCATTCGTCATCGCCGTACTGGCGTATTACCCGGCGTGATGGTATGGGGTGCCATTGGTTACACGTCTCATTCACCTCTTGTTCGCATTGACGGCACGTTGAACAGTGGACGTTCCATTTCAGATGTGGTTCGACCCGTGGCTCTACCTTTCAATCGATCCCTGCGAAACCCTACATTTCAGGAGGACAAAGTACGACCGCATGCTGCAGGACGTGTACTGGCCTTTCTGGATACAGAAAATGTTCGACTGCTGCCCTGGCCAACAAATTCTGCAGACCTCTCGCCAATTGAAAACGTCTGGTCAATGGTGGCCGAGCCACTAGCTCGTCACAATAAGCCAGTCACTACTCTTGATTATCTGTGGTACCATGTTGAAGCTGCATGGGCAGCTGTACCTGTACACACCATCCAAGCTCTGTTTGACTCAATGCCCAGGCATATCAAGGCCGTTATTACGGTCAGTGGTGGTTGTTCTGATTTCTCTGGATATATGCACCCAAATTGCATGAAAATGTAATTACATGTCACCTGTAGTAAAATATATTGGTCCAACAAATACCCGTTTATCATGTGAATTACTTCTTGGTGTAGCAATGTTAATGGCCAATAGTGTACATAAACATAATGTGTCTTCCATATACAGGGTGTTTCAAAAGTGACCGGTATATTTGAAACGGCAATACAAACTAAACGTGCAGCGATAGAAATACACCGTTTGTTGCAATATGCTTGGGACAACAAACATTTTCAGGCGGACAAACTTTCGAAATTACAGTAGTTACAATTTTCAACAACAGACGGCGCTGCAAGTGATTTGAAAGATACAGAAGACAACGCAGTCTGTGGGTGCGCCGTTCTGTACGTCGTCTTTCTGCTGTAAGCGTGTGCTGTGGACAACATGGTTTATTCCTTAGAACAGAGGATTTTTCTAGTGTTGTAATTCCACCGCCTAGAACACAGTGTTGTTGCAACAAGACGAAGTTTTCAACAGAGGTTTAATGTAACCAAAGGACCGAAAAGCGATACAATAAAGGATCTGTTTGAAAAATTCCAAAGGACTGGGAACGTGACAGATGAACGTGCTGGAAAGGTAGGGCGACTGCGTACGGCAACCACAGAGGGCAACGCGCAGCTGGTGCAGCAGGTGATCTAACAGCGGCCTCGGGTTTCCCTTCGCCGTGTTACAGCTGCGGTCCAAATGACGCCAACGTCCACGTATCGTCTCATGCGCCAGAGTTTACACCTCTATCCATACAAAATTCAAACGCGGCAAGCCCTCAGCGCCGCTACCATTGCTGCACGAGACACATTCGCTAACGATATAGTGCACACGATTGATGACGGCGATAAGCATGTGGGCATCATTTGGTTTACTGACGAAGCTTATTTTTACCTGGACGGCTTCGTCAATAAACAGAACTGGCGCATATGGGGAACCGAAAAGCCCAATGTTGCAGTCCCATAGTCCCTGCATCCTCAAAAAGTACTGGTATGGGCCGCCATTTCTTCCAAAGGAATCATTGGCGCATTTTTCAGATCCGAAACGATTACTGCATCACGCTATCTGGACATTCTTCGTGAATTTGTGGCGGTACAAACTGCCTTGGACGACACTGCGAACACCTAGTGGTTTATGCAAGGTGGTGCCCGGCCACATCGCAAGGCCGACGTCTTTAATTTCCTGAACGAATATTTCGCTGATGGTGTGATTGCTTTTGGCTATCCGAAACATACAGGAGGCGGCGTGGATTGGCCTCCCTATTCGCCAGACATGAACCGCTGTAACTTCTTTCTGTGGGAACACTTGAAAGACCAGGTGTACCGCCAGAATCCAGAAACAATTGAACGGCTGAAGTAGTACATCTCATCTGCGTGTGAAGCCATTCCGCCAGACACGTTGTCAAAGGTTTCGGGTAATTTCATTCAGAGACTACGCCATATTATTGCTACGCATGGTGGATATGTGGAAAATATCCTACTATTGAGTTTCCCAGACAGCAGCGCCATCTGTTGTTGACAATTGTAACTACTGTAATTTCGAAAGTTTGTCTGCCTGAAAATGTACTGTTGTCCCAAGCATATTGCAACAAACGGTGTATTTCTATCGCAGCTCGTTTAGTTTGTATTTCCGTTTCAAATATACTGGTCATTTTTGAAACTATATATATATATATAGTGTGTGTGCGGTGTTCAAAGCATTTCCGAAATTCAATTCCATACCCACATGGGTACATATTTCTTTTCTTGACCACGATGAAAAAAGCTGCGGTCGCATAACTTATAAATCAGATCTGTTTTCCGGCGGCACAAACGGCTTTCGAATTTCTTCGAAAATTGATTCCAAGTAAAATGAAATATATTCCACAAATGGGGAAACTCGTCTCCCAGAGGGACGAGGCGGTAGCCTCGAACAGAACGACGCAATATAACTTGCGGCCGCTAATGCCTGTGACAGCTGGGAACGCGGCCACGTCCCCTCCCAGAGCAATCCCAAGTCCGACCGATCGAGTTGGGGAAGCAAGTGCTGCCTCCCGCGCCGCTGGCCATCCCTCCCCCTCCCCCTCCCCCCAACCCGACAGCTTCCGACTGACCCACCCCCCCCTTCCACCTGCCACAGTAGTTGGACATTCGTTCCCCAGTGCGCGCGTCTGCTTTCCTCTATTTTGCAGGCGGTGTTTTGCACAACCACCACTGCGTTCTAGCAGAATACGGCAGTGCTGACGTGGGGGATTACACGTCGTAATATAGCGCCTCCTTGCCGTGCCCGACTAAGGAATTGGCTTAGGCCTTATGGGCGGGGAGGCTCGTCCTTTATTGAATATTCAAGCACCGGAAGCTGGTGCCGATGTTGGGAGGGGGAGGTGATTGCGAAGTTACTAACTACCGAGCGCGACCGTTGCATTTGGGTGCCTCCTTCAATGAATAAAGGTGTCCACTTTTGCTCATTTTGAAGGCAGTTAGTAAGGCGACTTTCAAATGCAGTTATTAAGTGTTACTATAGACCACAAAAATGAGACGAACCTCTGGCAATACATGCGGTCAAGGACACGTTGTGATAGGCTATAATAAGCATTCTAATCATATAAGTGGCGAAAAAATTTTTCTGTTTGATGCTCTGTAGCATATATGCAACACACTTCAGTGTGGGTATATAAGTACCGACTTTTAGACAACGGACTACTGTGGCATTCAAATGGAAACATTTTGATTGCCGCTTATAATAACTAGCAGACTACTTTCAGTAAAGTGAACTGACCGCAGAAAAAGTGAACATGACGCCCCCCCCCCACCCAATAATAGAGAGACCACGGGCTCCTAACCATAATGAATTAAAGGCTCGATATGTAGTGCAGCGTATCTCGTCATTCGGGTGGGTTATGATATTATGTAGTACGACGTGTACTCTTTAACTCTGTGTATAGTAGTTTATCGTATACTGTCTAAAATAAATATTCCCGTACTGCGTATCTTCACAGGAAATGCTTTACTTTTAGAAGACTTCGTTGTTCCTTCCATAGAGCGACTCAGACCACAGATTATAAAATGAAGAAGTATGTTCTTTGTAAGCGCAGTTGTAAATTACAAGGCCCGAGACGAAAATGCTTTAGTGTAAGTAACTTCTTCTTCTGATTTTTAGTGGGCTGTATACTAGTCTGATTAGTAAAAAGCTCAATCACCAACATCTCTTTTTAATACGATACTCAAACACTTCCAATAATTATAATGTTTTGTATTCTGTATACCAATTCAATTAATATTTTTTTCTGTACTATGGAAGGAACAGAGGTCAACTTTATATCCGTTTTGTAGATAAAAACCTAAAAAATTTCATTGGTCGAAAATAAGGAAACTAACAAGAAAATCTATGACGTCTGCACACACATAAAGGACATTGAGAATCGGAAAAGGTATTCTGTTAACCTGAAAGACAGGATGGAGGATGTTTCAGCTAATTCTCACTGAGTTCCTCATCTGAAGCGAAATTGTAAAACAATAGAATACTGATATTCGACGTCAAATTCCAGTAAAAAATTCCACGAGTGAGATGGAGATTATCATCATTTCTTAGTGAGTGACTAGGACACATGTCTTTGAGCTTGTCAGTACTCTAGAAAAATTCAAGAAACGAGGCTGGTCAATGTGCTTCAAGATTCACGACTGTAAACTGTGGTGAGCGAGTTATTTGTGGGTGCTTATTTCGAGGTTGTGTCCACCGTTGACCAAGTCCGGTACATTTTCACTTCAAACTGTGCACACGATCGAAAGTAGCCACTAGCGCCTAATAAAGTAGTCGTTTAAACCACCTAGTCTAGTCACTATCATGCCATTCTTAGAATTTATGAAATGGCTCTTTGCACTATGGGACTTAACATCTGAGGTCATCAGTCCCCTAGAACTTAGAACTACTTAAACCTAACTAACCTAAGGACATCACACACATCCATGCCCGAGGTGGGATTCGAACCTGGGGCCGTAGCAGTCTCTCAGTACCGGACTGAAGCGCCTATAACAGCATGGCCACGGCGGCCGGCTTTGAATTTATCGAAGCCTTGGTATTCACCCTTCAGAATTTACTCGAAAGTGTGGAAGATTTTTACCATGTCCAAGAGAACAGTGGAAATAACTGCTTTGTTTGGTTGTAACGGTGAGGCTTAAATCTTAAACAAATGTAGCTGACATATTTTATACGAAGGGGACAAGGTACGACAGTCACTTAGAGGAGATTTTAGTCCACTTACTGATCCTCCGAAATTCCACTTCTTTCAAATCAGTGTGTATCATATAAGTAAGAAAGATTAGGCTGCAACGATCCGTCGACGACGAGGTCACTAGTGAGTGAGAGTTCGCATTTTGGAATTTCTAGGAAAGGAGATAAGGTGGGACTCCTGGCACTAGCCAGCTGATGGGCCTCTGTTCAGCAACATGCTCTCATATCTCTTAAATGTAATGCGTTACTTCAGTATAAAATTCGGAAACGTTTGATAAGAAGTTTATTTAATTAACTGAGCATAATTAATCAGTTCATCTCTGCATCCTACGATTAAGATAAACTTCTTGGGTCACAATCTACTTTGGCTATATACTCCATCGAGCGGTTGACTGCAGCTCTCACTTACATTGTCATTATTATTGTTGAGAACGCTAGGCGCATAGCCGCACCTCCACAGCGCGGCAGCTTTCCCTCCATGTACGCTGGTTGCGCGGTTTGTCCGACACGCTAGGCTGAACGAGACAGCTAGCATTTCAAGCGGCCTAAAACAAAGGTCACCATTATAATAGGAATTATTTGCACGTGACGCGATAGCTCTCTCGATAGCGTGGGTTAAGTATGTGCCGTTTCATATTGCACGAACGAAGATACAAGCTGCGATCCGCGACTTAGCGAAGAGCTCCGGTTCCACTGAGATCAGCAATGTCACTGCAGGTAATCTGCTGAGAAGAAATGACCTGTTCCCCGAAGGAACTGCGACTCACACCGACAGCGAATCCGACGGGATGTCAATAGTCCAGTGACAACGCAAGACATCTCCACGGAGCAGTGTCTGCATCGGGAAGAAGTTAGTGGTAGTACCTATTTAGACTTTATCGCTTCGTGGCATTCGTGCCACATACGAAAGCAAGCAGTTAGGATCAGCTGCAATCCCCATCCCATAAGACGACAGATGATCACGGAGCGAGAGAACGGAGGCGTGGGCAGGAACCGTGCCATACCAGAGCGAACAGGGAATATGGAGATTCTGACTGTAAGCTTGGGCGCGGGATTAGCCGAGCGATCTAAGGCGCTGCAGTCATGGACTGTGCGGCTGGTCCAGGCGGATGTTCGAGTCCTCCCTCGAGCATGGGTGTGTGTGTTTGTCCTTAGGATAGTTTAAGTTAAGTAGTGTGTAAGCGTAGGGACTGATGACCTTAGCAGTTAAGTCCCATAAGATTTCAAACAAATTTGAACATTTTTGTAAGCTTAGCGGTAAACGCATAATTTTGATTATTGATATTAGCAATTTAAATGTTTGTATAAAATTCAAACTTCACTGTCGAGATTATCTAGCTTATTAACAGTGGCTTTAGTAACTTCAAAATCAAGTTTACATTTCAGTTACATTTTTAAGTAGGGGGGATTGGACGTACCAGGACTTGCAGCACTGGAGGCTCCGCAGGTCATTTTAATATCCAGTACCTATAATTTTTGCAAATAAATCAATAACACCTTGTCAGCATGACCAGGAAGGATTCATGATTCACACTTCTAGCAGTGGAAGTTCAAAAACACAACAAAATATTTTTTTTTTTACATGTGAAACTTCATCTTTTTCTCATTTACTGCTGGCTGCATTTGTTTCTCTAGGTACACTTTTCTTCATAACTAAAAGAGATTCTTCGATGAATTTTGCGCAGCACACAAAACATACTTACAGGTGTGTTAAAGTCTACAATTTTCCAAATCTATTAAAAACTGTGGTAAAAATTGAGATGATTAACTACAAAATTTGAGTTGTCTCTAAACATGGAGTTTAAAGTGTAACTGTTGTGGTTGGCAGAAGGGCCAACACCCTGTTACTAGAGGAGGCCGAAAGGCACGTGATTTAGCTCACTCAGGCTGGCGTGAGGTCTGTAACAGTACAAGGAAATTAGAATTTAGAAACAACGGACGTAGCTGGTGAAATACTTAACTTTAATCCATTAATGACGAACGTCGGTCTTGACGGTACATGATTCACAATATCAATAGAAACTGATAATGGCGCCTTGCTAGGTCGTAGCAAATAACGTAGCTGAAGGCTGTGCTAACTATCGTCTCGGCAAATGAGAGCGTGTTTTGTCAGTCTGCTGTACAACTGGGCGAATGCTAGAAAGTCTCTCTAGACCTGTAAGTATGGTTTGTATGTTGTGCAAAATTAATCGAAGAATCTCTCTTACGTATGAAGAAAAGAGTACCTATATCAGCAAATGCAGCCAATCGTATGTGAAAAAATAATGAAATTTCAATTGTAAAAAATCTATTTTGTTATGTTTTTGAACCGATATGAGTGTGAATCCTCGATCCTTCCTGGTAATGCTGACGAAGTTTTATGAAATTATTCGTAAAGGAATAGACAGTGGAAATAAAACGTCCTGTGATTCCTCTCCTCCTCCAAGTAGGCTCTTTTCACGTCCAACCCCCCTTAAGAATGTCAGTCACTGGATGACGGAACCGAGCAGTCGGAAACGCATCCTGTGCAGGCAGGTGCAAAACACTAAAGCTAGCTTACCTGACCGTTTTCGACTAGTATTCAGGCTGACAATACGTACTCACTAAGAGTGAATATTTATTTCTATTAAAATTAAGTTAACCTATTCATCAACTTCAATAAACGTTTACGACACAGTCTCTGACTAGTTTCTGGAGCGGCATGAAGTATGTGCAATGATATGAACATGGTTCATATCATTGGTGCGTTAAAAGTGCGTCGGAAAACATTCCTACACGAATATGCGGAAGTGTGTCTTCGGGCTGTCATTAAATCCGTTTGGAGATACTTTCAGGAATTTGAAATGGTTCTTGATATGTGATGAATAGAATCCGCGTAACTTCATTCAGGTATTACCCTTAAACTGGTTCTAAAGGCTGTTTTTCCTTCTCTTGATTTTTCTATAAAATCAAGGTAGGTTTCAGTTATTTCAAGACTTTCATTAAAGTATCTTGAGATTTTCCGCATGCCATCCAGTTATTCATAGTCGACTGAATACTCGTGTGGAGTCCGGATAGGTCGAGAACAAGACCAAGTGGGATATCGGGGTAGCTTTGCATGACACTAGGTACGCAAACCTCATAATTATACATCAGGCAACTTTCAGGTACGCTGGACCCTCTCATTCGGAACTCGTCATGTAGCCCTCCACATGCAACAATTCGCGTGAAAAAACTTGCACTGTTAGCGTGTTCGTCGCAGTAATATGTCACTAGGAACAGTGCACGTTTCACATTGATTAATTGAAAAGTAAGGAAGGCGTGGAAGTGGCTCTATGTGAAAGAGACAGTGGCACAGGCAAGGAGTATTTGCACAACGATCACATGAAAGTTGAGTATTTGTGTTACTGAGTAAATCAGTGTTTTAGACATAGCCATGTATAGTTACTTCAGAAGTTGTAATATTTACATGTTTGCGTGACAATACCGTATTTTGGGAGTTGCGCCTCTGTTCACACAGAAATATCTGCGGCACCTCGTAGACTGCTGCCAACGTATAGGAGTCGCAGTAGCCAAATAGACTGGGGACGGAGTGAAGTTACAAGTGAAACAACAAGAGAAGTAATTACAAGACATTACATTTCACACCCACTTATTACAGAGACCCACCAAATGGCTACTGCTTCTTGCTCTGGTTTTTATAAGCTGGTTACAGTACCGCAGCTGCTGCTTTATGTTTCTTACATCGCCCCAAATTCCCGCAAGTAGAACTAACAGCTATCCGTCGTGGAAATCCGTGGCTTTTACGGACTGTCCCTGAGTTCGTCTAGAAATGATTACAGATCATGTTGAAAATAAATGTGGTATTATAAACACAATAAAGCAAATACCTATAACCCAAAAAAACACAAAGATAGATCCTGGTAGAAAAACCCATATGAAGATCAGTACGGAACCATAGAAACTTAAACAGACACAATGAGGAAGATAAGATTGAAGTTTCAGGGTAATTTTTGCAGAATGAACGACAACAGGCTAAAGAAGAAAATTTTTAATTTTATCTTCAAATTAAAGAACGACATGGGATGGTTGGAAACGGCAAATAGGGAACTGAGAAAACTTTACGTCACAGAAGAGAACACAGGGAAGATTTCAACCTGCTCATCATTGTTGTAACATTTCCTATTCAACAACAGCAACCACTACCTAGGAGGGTGATAGCAAATAGACAGAGGCCCATACAATTCGGGTGCTTGCGTGTCACTACAGTTTATTTCTAGCGAAAACTGTGCAATAATAATCCTCACAGTAACTTAACATGCGAAAAAATTATTGAAAAGTTATTAAATCAAATGAAGCTGGTATCTGCAGTTCCCTATCCATGCAATGGTACTAAAAGCGGATGTAGGCTAATCTCACAAACGCAATGAATTTCTTTAACTTACTGTGTTTGAGGCAAACTACTCATAAAATATTATTGGTCGCATCTGGGATTTTCATCATTATCAATAAACGGCACTCAGTAACGTGCGTGGCTTCAACTTAGTCATTCGAATGCCAGAGAAATGCGGACACAGAAATATGTGGACAGCAGGGTTTTCTAGACACCACATGTGGCAGGTGCTTTTGGCACCCAGATATTCATCGGGTTTGCTGTTTTTGCAAATCCCACTTGCAGGCCGTCGTGCCCACATCTTTCCGGACATCGCCACAATATCATTGTCCTTCACACATTTAGTGTTTACTAACAATACTCTATTGTCGGTACTGAAGCCATTGTCACACGATCAATAGTTAAGTATGTATTTCCATCTGCTAATGTTACTTCGAGTTGTCGAGGAACGGCTGAGCATTTGTTGCTGTTTAATGAAATGTATGAAAAAATTCCAAGAAAATATAAGTACTGTATACTGCATTTTAGTACGCTTAATGAAATTTAGTGTCTGTTGCGGCTTATGAAAAATCTTTAATCATCCCACGGGCAAGAACAGATATATAAAACATGACACGTAATTAAATAGGAAATTGCAGCAGATGGAGGATTAGGAGTAACTTTAGTTTTTATTGACAGTAAGGTAATTTGAGTCACGTTTTGTGTTGTAATATAAGCAGCCACCTGTAGTATTACTGTTAGAAAATTCTGCAGAGCAATTATATGTGTCATGTACTAATGTTCTTAGTTGATTAAAGGAAAAGTAAATAAACAGTTTTGTGTTTTGTGATTAATATTTCAGTCGCATGAAGATCGTAGAGTAATGTAAACAAAATGGATATATAAACAAATAGGGATAAAACTCTAAAACATATACAGATTTAGGTTCCAGAGGGCACGTAACGATTGCTGTAACTGAATGTCCACTCTCAATGATCTGTTCAAATGGTTCAAATGGCTATGAGCACTATGGGTCTCAACTGCTGTGGTCATTAGTCCCCTAGAACTACTTGAACCTAACTAACCTAAGTACATCACACACATCCATGCCCGAGGCAGGATTCGAACCTGCGACCGTAGCAGTCGCGCAGTTCCGGATTGCGCGCCTAGAACCGCGAGACTCAATAATCTGTTGTAATTTCGCTAGATTAACGTGCATTTTACAGACTGGAAGGTTTTGTAAAACTGTTCGAAGTGGAAAGCAATTTTCCCTAGCTGCAATGTGGAATACTACTGTGCTTACCTTGACAGGCTGAAACCCTCCTTAGCAGTTAAAATAAAGCAGTAACCCCAAGAACGAATTGTAAATCATATTATGAAATGTTAAATGAACGGCTATTCCATAAACGTGTGGTACCTAACAGCTTTATATTAAAGTCCTATTGAAAAAGTTCCATCCGAGGAACTCTGTTATTATTTTGCGTTAAATGTGTTGTACGAAGGCATGCATGTATGCATATAACGCTATTTCAGTCGTACTCTTACGTAATTAAATGCTTTCTTCTTGTTTATAGACAGAGGCATGGACTATTATTTGAGTATTTGGCGTCGTTCATTATAAATACCGTCGTGTCCTGCCGATGCTACAGAAGTAACGTAAGCACAGGGATCTGTGTTTAAGAGTGCGCGCCGGCCGCGGTGGTCTAGCGGTTCTAGGCGCGCAGTCCGGAACCGTGCGACTGCTACGGTCGCAGGTTCGAATCCTGCCTCGGGTATGGATGTGTGTGATGTCCTTGGGTTAGTTAGGTTTAATTAGTTCTAGGGGACTAATAACCACAGCAGTTGAGTCCCATAGTGCTCAGAGCCTTTTGAACCATCCACGTGTGCGACATATATTCACAAAGCTTTCGAGGGACGGGGGACAGGAACAGTGTACTGGGAGGTGCCGTGGGAGGGACAGGGAAGGCCCAACTCATCCTTCTGACCAAGCTAAATCCTTCCGTGAACCGCTTGTGTTCACAAATCACCTGTGTGCGCGAATCTCTGTAACCGTACGTTCAAATGGTTCAAATGGCTCTGAGCACTATGAGACTGAACATCTGAGGTCACCAGTCCCCTAGAACTTAGAACTACGTAAACCTAACTAACGTAAGGAAAGCACACGTATCGACGCCCGAGGCAGGATTCGAACTTGCGACCGTATCAGCAGCGCGATTCCGGACTGAAGCGCCAGTCACAACGGCCGGGTGACTATGTGTCTGGACACTGTTGACTTTGAAAGAATCGTTGTATCATCAGTATTATTAAGATTCACATTCGATTCTCCGAATGCTTCTAAATCCAACGGTGACAAAATAACTATTTCCTTTTATTCTCTATAGTCAAGTAGTGCCGTTTGAGACTTTTACCGTTAGGTGTTCTTCGAAATCGCAGAAAGAAAACACGTGTTACGTCAACACCGACGAGCGATGCAAGAAACTCCGAAAACTTTACCGAATTTATGTGACCCCTGACGCAGAAGTGCGTTTAACATGCGGGTGTTCCCAAGTGGAAGATGTGTGTGACACAGTGTCTCTACGAAAGGCTAAGATGAACACTAATACTAATAATTTCATTTGAAAGAGAAGAGTCATTTTCCTTCTCCTAGGTGAAATGATGTATCAGCTTATTTAGCACTATTATATGATGAAAAATTAGAGAAATGTATGACCAGCTATATCAATAAAATGTATTCCAGATGGTAGTATAACAATGCCTATACAATCACATATTTCAGTTATATTTGCTACGGCAATATCTGAAGTAAATGCGGTATACGTTACGAGTATCTCTCTTTCGATAACGAAAAACTACATCATTAACTAAAGGCAATACGTTGTTGCCTATGGCCGTCTCTAACATACACCTCTCTCATTACTATTCGTAATATGATGTTCTCGGCCAGTCTTATTAACTTTTCCAATGACATTTTCGTCATGGACGACTTCTATAGATTCGTTACGCAGAATTACTTGCTTAATAGCATTATTTATCTTACACGGATTGTTTTAAGGAGTTTAATAAAAACATGGTTAAGTACAGTGATATGTGTTTCAAGCGACAACAGTAAACGTGCCTTTCAATAAGTAACCAATCAGTTAATGTTTCCCCACGTTTTTGTGGACAGCATCAATCAGACTTGGAGTTATTTGGGTGTTTCTGATCAGTTCTGATTAGTTCGGTTGGTAAACTAAAATTTTATGGTGGAACTGTTCGTATTGGGTACTAGATAAAGCTGTTAATGAACTGCGATAAAGACGCTATCTCCCTACCCCCCCCCCCCCTCCACTCACTCTCTCTCTCTCTCTCTCTCTCTCTCTCTCTCTCTCTCTCTCTCTCTCTCTCTCTCGCGTCTGTCTTTAGGTTTCCTTAGCCCCTCTCAACGACGTCTAAAATATTTCACGGGAAGAAAATGATGATGGCCTTTCGCTTGGCGCGAGATAAATGGCTTATCGTTCCTTTTGTCGTGAACGTCAGAATGTCACTGCTTCGGCCTCTGACTTCAGAAATGGCATCATTTTTCAACTTCTTGTCTTCAACTGAAATAAAAACAATTTCCTGCGCAGAGTTATCTACACATTTACTGGGGATCGCATAACGCACGCCTCAAAGTGATATCTGAAACTGACACTGCAAGCTTTGATGTCCTCGCCTTGTCCTGGTATCAGTGGCAGCGTGTATGTAAGTGACTTAGTTATCATCCTGAAAGAGAAAGAGTTTGTGGTACTTGATTGTTTGCAGCTTGACATGTAATTTACACGAAGAGCTATTAAGTTTTAAAGAAGAGACAGAAGCAGCGTATTAACGACATGATATCAAGGAGGGAGATGGCATACAGCGTATGTACTAACTATTTACAGAAACAGAATCATACCTTACCATGTGTACAGAGGCCCTAACTCGACAGGTAAGAATTATACACATGCCAGCGAAATCAAAACTGGGTAATTCAAGTTACTGAACTAATTATCGGGATCAATGTTTAGTTTCCCATTAACACAAACACCATAGACTACATAGATAGAAACTACTTCAACACAAGTATTAAAAATGAAGATGTATAGTCTCTGTATATGTGCTACAAACACAGTTCACTTTCAGAACTGAACGCTGGATTCTTGCAATTTGGGCTCATTCCTCACATACGTTGGTTATGGAAATGACTGTGGTGCATTTTCCGCTAGTAATGTCCACAGTGTACTGTCCGACGTATGCATTTAATAAGCCCTTACTAATCAAGTTTCACCAATACGAGCCAACAAATTCTAGTCAATTTAGGCTTTGCGAAACTTTTTCAGCCTTCTGGTTAGGACATCAAGCTGAATCATATATTTAATTCATGTTTTCATGTTTCTGTAACGAATAACACTATCTCCCACAATGAGTCATTAAGCACTCATCATCACTAACCTGTGTAATCACCATAGGCGTATGATAACAACATCAATTTTGCCTCAGAACAGTTGATCTTTATGAAATAAAGACTTTAGAAAAACGTTCTTTACAATACTGCTTAACTCGGTTGCCGTGTCGCCTGGATTATTTATTTTTGTCGATGAATTCTGTGTATCAAGGCCTAACGAGATCGAACAGTCGCTGGTGGACTCTCATTTGGCACGGCGACAGTTGAATTATCCATCCTAACACTCAAACTTCGAATTTCTGTGGTTAATTCCCTTGAGGCAGGTTCTGGGATGGTGTCTATCAAAGGGCACTGCTAACATACTACCCCATCCTTCCCTAATCCTAGCTCGTACTCCATCTCTAATGACCACATCGTCGCCAGGAAGTTAAATTTTCCTTCCATTCTTCCTTCCTTCCTGTCTCAGGAAATTGAACTTAGGATCCGTGAGTGTACTGCTAAGAGTAGAATTCTGTGTGTCTGTTTATTTGTAGTACACGTGGAAACAAATGAAGGTACGTAATTTCTTTTTTGTAGTTTACAGGCATATGTCTGCAAACCCCTGTATACATTAATATCTTTACGTCACATATCAGCAGCACGCAACTGGAGCTGCCAGAATAAAATGCTACAGTGTACTAATAAAGTGAAATATCGTTTCTTATCTCGTTCGATGTTGGTGGTTAGTGTTTAACGTCCCGTCGACAACGAGGTCATTAGAGATGGAGCGCAAGCTCGGGTTAGGGAAGGATTGGGAAGGAAATCGGCCGTGCCCTTTCAAAGGAACCATCCCAGCATTGGCCTGAAACGATTTAGGGAAATCACGGAAAACCTAAATCAGGATGGCTCGAGACGGGATTGAACCGTTGTCTTCCCGAATGCGAGTCCGGTGTGCTAACCTATCTCGTTCGATGCTGCAACATGCGGCAATAAGGCATCTTCGTGTCACACGATAGGGAAGTGATGCGGGCACTGTCTGTTGGATCATTGGTTATTAGGCGGATCAGACATGACGCTGCCATCACGCCGCTAAAATATCAGCCTGATATAGTAGCTCCAGATTGACCACTAGCGGTGTGATTCGCTCGCTCCAGAATCTCCGCAACGCCGCAAGACAAACGAACGGCGATACGTGTGCAAATAGATGGCGCTAACGGCCACGCCCTCAACTAGGGTAACAGTATTAATATGTGATAATTGGGCATGAGGATGCGGGAGTGGAAACCACCGAGCCCGTAGAAGCAAATTTTATGTTTCGCAACAAATATTGCGTACACGTTAGCAAAAATATTCTTGACCACGTAAAGATGAAACACAGAAAACAACACATCTTAATTATCTTTAAACTTTACATCCTGGTGTAAGCACACATGTTAATCAATGTATCCTTTCGGTTACAGCAGTTCCGAAACAGTAATAAGATGGAACACCTACAGCCATTTTTACGATATTTTATTTGTTATATGGCTTCCAGCTTCGGTGACTCAGTACAGCATCTTCAGGTGTTAACTGACTTGATGGGATTAACAACAGTCTAACACACGATTCCAACAGTGGCCAACATCTATGAACTTGTTTCCTTAGATGTAACAACAATGTTGTGTCACCAGCCATCAACTACCCACTGACTCAACTGGCAGTTGATAGTTTATGGCTGGAGACAGAAATCTCGAAGAAACGAATCTGACTGTAACTGAAATCAATAACATTATTTCTTGGCAAACTTGGATAAAGGATTTGAAATGGTAATTCGAAATGTATCCGAACAAATCAATTACGTCTGCAGAGACAGTAATGCTATTGCTGTCGGTCAGTATGTTAAACTAAACTAAAGTCCGCCAGAACAGGCCATGAAGGCCCAATGGTACCGACCGGCCGCTGTGTCGTCCTTATCCTAAAGGTGTCACTGGATGTGGATATGGCGGGGTATGTGGTAAGCACACCCCATTATCGGCTGTATGTCAGCTTAAGAAACCGGAGCCGCTACTTTTCAGTCAAGTAGCTCCTCATTTTTACTCACCCGAGGGCTCAGTGCACTACGCTTGCAACAGCGCTCGCCAGACCCTATGGTCACCCATCCAAGTGGTAGCTCAGCCCGACAGCGCTTAAACTTCTGTGATTTGACGGGAGCCGGTGTGAGGTTAGTACATAGATATCTGAAATAATAGTGAAGGATATGCATGTGAATTTATTACTAGAGCTGAAAACATGTTGAACTTCTACCTGTAAATAAGGAAGTCTTTGAAATGAAAATTTGAATTGGCGAACGCCGTTACTTAACCTTTGACTTTCTATACAGTTGACGTTCCTGTTGCAGTTGTGTCTTACTACTTAGAACCTTCCAGTAGTATGACTGGCTTGATACCAACAACCTGTGTCTGCTTAAGTTGATAAGTATTAGCTTGGCATTAACAACCTATCTCTGCCTACGTTGATAAGACATTGGCTTGGTACAAACAACCTGTCTCTGCCTACGTCTATTGTAAGTTCAACCTGAAACGAATGAGAGCCTCTCTTCCCAAACGTGAAGAAGTTTCAAAGGAGCCTAGAGATGAAGTCAGGAAGTGGAGGTCTGAAAGCGAAGGTTTTTACGTCTAGTTACTATCTGCAGAACACTTATAATATGGAAGACTTCGAGCTGTGTTTCTCAGAACTGTTTAATTTTGATTGGCAGACTACAGATTCTTGTAAGTGCTGGCCAGTAAGATGCTGTCTTACAAGAACCATGCCTCCGTTCCTTACTAAGACTTCAAACCAGTTGAAGAACTTGCTTATCTCTGGGTTTCAAAATGTATACAATTTACTTAATCTATCGGCCTTTCTTCAGACGGTAGCCAATACGATGAAATCACTGCCAACACAGTCACACCCTCCCCTTGCATTCCTTGATTGTTTATATGAACCAATGGGTGCTGTCCTGACGTTTAACATGCGTTCAGTTTGGAGACACCTGGTGATGTGTCGTCGTCTCACGCTCTGCAAAGGAGTCTCAACTTTTCGTAGGTGGTCCACTAAGATGTTATCTTAACAGCTCTTGTTTTTTCGGTGAAGTTTGACTTTCCGCTGTTTCTTCCCACAAAAGCGGTTCTCCTGGGACTCTGGCAGTTAGGCAGCCCACATCCAGCTGACACGACCTGTTAAAAACAAAACTCTATTTTTTCTCCAGATTCCTGACGTGTACTCTGTATTGATTGTCGACTGGTGCACGGCTCCAGCTATGGCGGTACCATCTCTTCCTTTCTCTCTCTCTCAGTAAACAAATGCTCTGGACGAATGCGCCGGCCTCGCATTTCGCGCCACACAGGTAGGTGAGCGGTGGCTTTTCGAATAGCGCTGGGGGGGGGGGGGGGGGGGGGGGAGGGCACTCCTTGGGTTTTAGAGTTTACAGCGGCTCTCTCGCTCTCAGCCGAGTTCAAACTGAGTCCACAACCCCTCATTTAGAAACGCATGCCGTTTAATATAGGAAATAAAAATCTAATCAGTCCTCTATTAGCAACGACTAATACTAATTTATATTTCATTATCTAATGGGGCCTACTTGATTCCAGTGCAATATGACTATCTCTTAACCTATGGATTACCGAGGCGGGTGGATTAGTTTAGGCACATCTTTTGATAACTTTGTAATGTAGTCAGTTACGTTGTATTATAAAATTAAAAAATATATATTTCTGGTGTATGATGAAATTTTCTACCAGATTACACACATTTTTCGCATTTTCAGTTACATTTAACCGAAAAATTTAAATGTCAGTAGTAGATGTCACTTTCCCATTGAATCTTGTTTCCAATATTTCGAGGTTTACTTACAAATCAGCCTCTCTTTAAAGACTGTTTTGGGAGTAAAAGCCAGTACCAATGAATCTCATCAGTTTTTATACTTATTTTTCTTTTTTTGCGGCGATGAAGTTGGTAGAACACGTTTTCACTATGTAGACTTTCCCGGCGTAATAAGTCTTGGAAGTCTCTTCGGGTTTGCTGCCGGATCCTAGAATCACCTTGACTCGATATTTCGGCGATCCAACTGGTCGCCATCTTCAGGAGAATGTTGCTTCTGCTGAAGAGTCCCGCTAAGAACTGACGCCAGGCTGCAAATCGACGTCGTATGTAGGCCACCATTCAGTACACGGCGCACGCACCACCCATCACTGTTGGTCCCCTCCAAGACAGGGAGGTGGCGCTGCCATTACTAGAACACTGCTGTCAACGATATATCGCACTCAGGGCCGCACCGAAGATCGTTCTATTTTGATGAGAGATAATACAGGATTTCACGTCTTGCTAAGAGGAAACCCATTGTCTCTGTTGATTAAATTATCCGCCCACCTAATTTCAATCGCCTCTTTATAAACACTGTTCCAAATACTGCATATGTTGGCAACTACCACAGTCTCATCAAATTTCATACTGTGTCCCTCATTTAAGCAGTGTTCTGCTACTGCCGATTTTTCCGGCTGTTATAGCCTCGTATTACGGCGATGTTCCACACACCTGTCATGAACTGTACGAATTGAACGGCCAATGTAAGCCTTCCCACATTGACACGGAATTTTGTATACAGCGGGTTTCCGAGGATTTTAGGATCCGGCAGCAGACCTGAAGAGACTTAATAGAACATGTTACTTACAGTGCATTAGTGCTGCTAAGAGCGGCGGTTCTGTCTGTGGTTGTTGCAGAAGTGTGCCGCAGATCCACTGTTCACATCCAGTGTTTTATTTACCGATGAGGCAGGGTTCACGAACGATGGGGTTGTGAATTTGCGTAACCAGCATTTATGGGCTGATGTAAATCCGCAAGCAATTCAGGAAAGAGGGCATCAACACCGATTCTCAATCAACGTATGGGCAAGAGTACTTGGCGACTGATTAATAGGGCTGTATGTTCTACCAGAAAGGTTAACTAAGGTGCGTTATCTGGACTTTCTTATTAATATGTTGCATACCTTTCTGGAGGCTGTGCCATTGTAACAACGGATACAACTGTGGTTCATGCTTGATGACGCACCAGGACAATTCTGTCACAATCTGTGCGAACATCTGGCGCTGACATTTCAGGACCACTGTGGTGGTTGGGGGCCCTACACATTGGACTGCTAGTTTCCCAGTCCTCAATTTCCTACACTTTCGGTTAAGGGGACATTTGAAGGAACTGGCCTAAGCCACGTCAATCAACGATGTGCGGATACTACAGGGTAGCGTCTTCAAAGCGTGGCAGCAGGTAAAACCGCTTGTAGTTCAAAGGGTGCGTCATTCCGTACTCTTTACGTCGGAGATCAGAGGGGTCTATTGCCATTTTGTTAGACTTATCGCAGAAAGTATGCATTCCGTACCCATGTTTACTGGACTGATCTCAGAAAGTATACATTTCCGGACCCGCGTTTACTGACCTTATTTATCTTGTTTCGATGAGTAGTACCACCTCTCAGACGATTCGACACATTACTCTGAATATCATGTATGTTTGTAAGGTGAGTATTTTCTCCGAAGAAAACAACATAGTTTTGCAAACTGAAAAATTTACGAATTTCTCAGGTTCTATTCGTCCATGGTATGTGGAGCGTCGTAATCAATGCTGAGCGGGTTGATGCTACATTCTACATAGTTGCACACTGTTTAAGGATCTAAGTACGACCTTGGCTAGTATCGGACCAGATTTGTGACTAGAACTGGAAGCTGTGAATTCCATAAATTAATCTGGGAGCAGGCATTAGGAGTGATTTAAAATGGAATGACCATATAAAATTAATCGTCGGTAAAGCCGATGCCAGACAGATTCATTGGAAGAATCCTAAGGAAATGCAGTCCGAAAACAAAGGAAGTAGGTTACAGTACACTTTTTCGCCCACTGCTTGAATACTGCTCATCGGTGTGGGATCCGTACCCGATAGCTTTGATAGGAGAGAGAGAAGATCCGACGGGGAGCAGAGGGCTTCGTTACAGGATCATTTAGGGAGATGATAGATAAACTCCAGTGTAAGACTCTGCAGGAGAGACGCTCAGTAGCTCGGTACGGCTTTTGTTGAAGTTTCGAGAACATACGTTCACCGAGGAGTCAAGCAGTATATTGCTCCCTCCTACGTCTCCATGGTCTATTTTGCTTATTTTTTTCACATTTCCACACAACTTCTTCCTGTATTCTAAATTGATCTGTGTACAGTTTTTCGAGGCCTATCCACTGTGCCAACTTATAACTAAATCTGATGGGGGTGCGATGGGGAGGTTCCCTTGTTAGGGGTGAACAGACTGTTGCTGTAAACTGCATTTGCTACGTTCTGTGAAATTTACCTACATTTGCACGTAGCAATTGAGTGACTTTTTTATCTTACATTACCATGCAGTGCTGCAGACGTCGTTATTCGAGCAGTCACAAAGATAAGTAAACATTTTAACTCATTTGTGTGACTTTAAAGCTAATTGGTGGGAGTGCTGTAGAACCTTCGTTCACCTGTACTTATATGATAATGGCAGGGAGGAACTGTCTTAGAGGTGTACTGCGCCAGAAGCCGTTTGTAAGTATGCTGTTTAGGTTTTTATATTGGTAACGCCACGTAGCGATCTCTATGAAAATCACTGACTGTGCTGCGTGCAGTCTGTGGCTGGTTTGCATTGTTGGAGTTTGCTATTGTAGTGTTGGGAAATTTCCTGTTAACAGCGCGTCGCGTTGAGCAGTTGGAGATGAGCCACCAGCAGTGGTGGATGTGGGGAGAGAGATGACGGAGTTTTGAGAGTGGATGACCTGGACGTGTGTCCATCAGAGACAGTAAATTTGTAAGACTGGATGTCATGAACTGAGATTATATATATATAAAATGACTTTTGAACACTATTAAGGTAAATACATTGTTTGTTCTCTATCAAAATCTTTCATTTGCTTAGTATCTGTAGTTAGTGCCTTCAGTAGTTAGAATCTTTTATTCAGCTGGCAGTATTGACGCACGCTGTATTGCAGTAGTTTAGGTAACGAAGATTTTTGTGAGGTAAGTGATTCATGAAAGCTATATGTTATTGTTAGTCAGGGCCATTCTTTTGTAGGGATTTTTGAAATTCAGATCGCGTTGCGCTAAAAATATTGTGTGTCAGTTTAAGCACCGTCATTTATAATTTTTCTAAGGGTATGTTTCACGTTTTACTCACAAACTCGGTCTACCGTAACAACGGTGGTAACTCGGCCTCTACAGCAGTAGCGACGAGGCCTTTACAAAACTGGCCACGATGATTCACAAAACTGGCGACGAGGGTTTATAGCACTGGCAACAAGGGCTTACGAAACTAAAATTATCATTCTTTCAATGGGTCATTTGGAAATATATCAGGGAGCCTCTTTAACAAACCATCAGGTGGTTCAGGATATAAGTACGTCTACTCTCTTGCGGTATTCTGTCAATTTTTTGCATTATGTCCCGTTTCCCATGTTACTCTCTTGCAAAATACCTCCTCATGTTTCCAAGAGCCATGCTAAAAATAGTATTTGATAGAAACTTGTTACTTGTTACTTATTACAGATTACTTTTAACAGCAGCTTTGGAGTTACATTAAGTAATTTCTAAGGGTTTCCTTACACTTTGGGATTCCCAGTCGCTGACGATGGGATTAGGAAGGATTAGGGAGAAAATGACAACACTTCTGTTCCTTCGTCAAGCATTAAATGCTGATGGATATGGAGCAGCCACCGCCCCGGGCACGACTTTACCACTACGGCATCTCTCCAGAAACAAAACGACGTTTACGTAGCGCTGGGGAAGCAACCTGACCGAGATAACAGCGGTTGGAGTAGACGCGACCACAGCGTGTTGTCGCAAAGCTCTAGAGGTCAGGTGTACGGAGCGCAGCGCCCTGTGTGGAATTACGCGGAACTGCCCTTGTCGTGGGACGTGGTAGCAGGGCGGTCTGACTAGACACGTTTCCCTAGACAGGGCAGCAGCTCTTTGAAGTGGCCTTTCCCGGGTAACAAAGCGAAATCCTCAACGTGTAACCCTCAGCTCGAATAGAATATGGCTTACCGTCAGACGGGGTTTAATCTGCCCATTTACAGCAGGCTTCCATGTTGGCTTCTTCCAGCTTCAAATTAGCAAACTGTTCGACGTACAATAACAACATCCTCTACAAGGAAAAGTTGACGAATACAGGATGAACGAGGAGTGGGCCGAGGAAGGTTTCGAGGTTGTCTAGGGAGATTTTATACGTATTTTGAGACACGTGCGTGCGCTCTACAGCGACTCAGTTTTAGAGCAAATGCATTTCGTTTGATTTCTTACCTCCATATTTCACTGTATCTGCATTCGACTGAAAATGCCAGCACAACATGGCAGACTGCAGAGGGTGTCTTGCATGGCAAGTGCTTTTTCCATACTAAAACAGCCATAATGTCCACTGTAGGCTGTCAAAAATTCTTTCATGCATATGAATATTTGTTGCATCTTATAGTGCATTGCTGTTCAGCCTGGACTCATCTTCAGGTGTCTGCAATATCCAACATGAACGACATAATAGAAGCTCAAAAGAGAAGACTTCTCTACATTTGTCATAATAAAGCTTCTGTTACATTACTTAAACTTATATCGTTATAAAAATGCATGTATGTGTATATGTATGTAGGTGTGTTCGACATCTCCCAAAACATATGACGAATTTCAACCAAACATGGTACACGAGTCACCTACTGTCTGGATAGAAACGCAGCTGGGGTGGGGTAGGAAGTGAAGTGAAGAAGAAGTGCAGCGCATGACGCGCCAATACTTTACTATTATTCACCCAGTGTTACAGAACGAGAATAACTTCGTACATAACCTTAAAATCCTTATGAAACATTTTCTCCCTGTCAGTCTGTACAAAATTATGAAATTCAGGATGTTTGTCACTTACTACTTTTTCGATATTCATTCAGTAAAACTACCGCATCCAGCTCGACGTTTTATTGTAATGTTCCTTTACTGCAAACTATTTCCGCGACAAAATTTGAGGACAATATCCACATTTAAATTTGGGCGTACCTGCAAAATCACATCATTGGGCGACACATACCCGGTGATCAAAAAGTCAGTATAAATTTGAAAACTTAATAAACCACGGAATAATGTAGATAGAGAGGTAAAAATTAACACACACACACACACACATGGGGTTTTATTAGAAAAAAAAACAAGTATTGCTAGACGCTTGAAAGATCTCTTGCTCGCGTCGTTTGGCGATTATCGTGTGCTCAGCCGCCACTTTCGTCATGTCTATCCTCCCGGGTCCCCAGACCTCAGTCCTTGCGATTATTGGCTTTGGGGTTACCTGAAGTCGCAAGTGTATTGTAATCGACCGACATCTCTAGGGATGCTGAAAGACAACATCCGACGTCAATGCCTCACTATAACTCCGGACATGCTTTACAGTGCAGTTCGCAACACCATTCCTCGACTACAGCTATTTTTGAGGAATGATGGTGGACATATAGAACATTTCCTGTAAAGAACATCATCTTTGCTTTGCCTTACTTCGTTATGCTAATTATTGCTGTTCTGATCAGATGAAGCGCCATCTGTCGGACATTTTTTGAACGTTTGTATTTTTTTGGTTCTAATAAAACCCCATGTCATCCAAAGCATGCGTGTCAATTTGTACCTTTACATCTACATTATCCCTTGATTTATTCACTTTTCAAATTTATAATGACTCTTCGATCACCCGGTAGTTGACGAGTTACGATGTCATGAACACTATGCTGCGTGAAAGCAAGACAGCAGGGCGAAATTCGCTAGAGATATAGTTGAATTATGTCTACAAATATGTGTGAAATATGATAGATACATGTGAAGTACGTGAAAAGTGCGTATTCGGGCAAATCCACAGGTAGAAAACTCCTACTAAATCCTGGATCGATTTCAAACAATGCTGATACACGTACTACTTACCACCTGGAAAGGAAAACTGTGGGGTTGAGAAACAACAACCTTGTACCGGAGTACAAGTGATAACATGGAAAGAGGAAGGGGTAAGAGGAGATAGAGGCAGATAGACGGGAAGAGTGTATGATGGACAGAAAGATGGGGAGGGAATAATGGACTGGAAGACAAGAGAAGATAAACAGGGAGTGAGGAGACGGACCAAGAGAGTGGAAGAAGGAGATGGGCAGAGAAGCGAAGAACGAGGAGATAGTGTTGGAAGGGATGGATAGGCTACAAAGGGGGGAGGAGGGCATGGCCTTTAGGGGGTGGAGGAAATGGACAGAAAAGGAAAGAATAGAACATGGACAGCGACAAGGGGTAGAAATAGTTGGACAGAGGTCGTCCAAAGACTATATGTACTCTCTATATAGTAGACGCGAATATAGAAACCGTTCACTAGTCACTTCTGCGAAGAGCCTGTGATTCTGCAAAGCAGAATCAGATATCTCAAAGACTAGTTGTTGAAATGTTGTACGATGAAGAACTGTATCCATACCATATTCGACGAGTAAGGTTTGGTGAACTGTTTTTGCAACAAGTGGCCTTTTTACAAATAACGTGATACAGACTGGCGAATCAAGCTTCACTCTCGAAAGTATTTACAAACTCAATAACAGCCACAGTTGTTAGGAACACAACCCACATGTCATCCGTGAACGTGGATTCTCGGCTCCTTTTTTGATAAACCTGTCTGCTGGAATCGTGGGAGGAGTGCTTTTAGACTATCGTATTGCCCGATAAATTGAATGCGCCCCTGTATGGTAAGTTTCTTTGCATTACTTGGCCTAACGCTGTAGAAAAAGTTCCACTTCGTGTTACGTGACAATTTTCAGCATGATGATGCACAGTCACACTTCGGAATGAATGTGCATTAACTATTTAAATTAAACGATTGTAGGGAACTGGATTGTTCGTGGAGGTCCAGTTAATGGCATTCACGTTCACTGTACCTTAGTCCACTAGATTTATGTTTGTAGAAACCCTTAAATGAACAGGTTTCTAGTACTCTACTCATGCTTCCGCAGTGAGTTGCATAGGGTCCGAAAAGTATGATCCAGAGAGTGGCAGAGTGCTTACAAATGCAAGGTTGGTCTCTTTGAACATTTTCTCTTAAGTGAGCTGCTCATACGGGTACGTATCGATACCACAAGATGAGCCTGGACGACAGATGTACAGAATATGATTCTTGTGTCTAGCATAGTGTGCAATCTAGTGTAGTCTAGCTGTAGGGTTTTTTGTACATCACTGGGTACAGACGACGTTACTTTAGCCACTACTGCTTGCACTTGCCTTTATTTGTGGATGGAGAAAACAAAATGCTCGTTTACGTCTGTAACAGGTTCATGTTATATTTTAATATTTAAATAAAGCGAACAGTATTAGAATGAAATAAGCAAATTACTCCACTGTGAAGCTGTAAACTGGATACAGTTCAACGCTTCAACTGAAAGAAAAAGGTTGCGCGAACGCGAGTCGGAATATCTATTCCCCACGCCATTGCCTCCTTTTACTGAGCTATTGTGGCAGCTACGGCACAGCACAGAGTTCATGCGACCCGTTCTTGGCTACACTGCAAGCAGTTCAGTGTTGCCAGAGCCTCGCTTCTTAAATCACATTTCTATTATAGCTATTGATGGGACTCAGTTTTCCTAGACACAATTTTGTCTTGAATTGGGATGAGGAATTTCAAGCCAACCATCAACTGTAGCATTTTTATTCACTCGCTACATATAACACATCTGTAAGATTCTTATTACTTTCAAACAATGGGCAAAACACGACCTTATATCTGACAACAACAAAAAGTGTAGGAAGTGCCGGAAACTGCTTAAGGCTGTTCCTACTGTGTATTCATTCACGTGATTCTAAAATCAGTCGCTAGATTTCAACACCGACCAGGAAACAGCATCTACTCTTAGGCACATTACCCTGCAGATACAGCGCTCTCCCCTACGTTACATAACCGAACTGCTGTTGACAAATGGTTTCCAAGTGCTCGCTTAAGGTATATAATGGTGTCAAATGTCTCTTCACTTTCGCTGACGTAAATACAGTGGATACAAAAAAAAGTGGGGAGAAATAGTGTTCAATAAATATGTTCGTTCCGTGTATTTTACTGAGAGTTTGTGTGTACCACCACAAACAGTTTAGAAAAGTAAAGGTTTCTCACGGGTGCCGCGAGAATTTAACAACCTGACAGTTGTGCAACTTAGAACGACAGAACAGTCACGCCAAAGAGTCAACTCACACTCATGATGCATAATTTTACTATGATAAACACAATGTATGCGTCACAGGAAAATTCAGTGCTTTTTTACGACAATTTACAATGTAGGAATCTACCCTCGTGTGTTTCATTTGCAGATATGCATTGTATCGGGTCACTAAGTAGGCTGGCAGACGTCATTGTTCGGAAATTTAAACTGATCACACCCACGCAGTTTTAATTGCAAAATATTGCGTACACCCGAGAAATGATCGGAATGAATATCTCAGGGGGGGTTCGGGCACTTAACTGAAAAGTAATTAACAAAAATATACTAATTATGTCCGATCGTTCGTGTCCGAACAGTCCGCTACCAAATTCGCTTGTTTTTACCAGGAACTTGTACAAATCACAGCATAAAAGATTAGGAGATAAGGTGGTAGCTTGAGACATGTGCGGAAAAATTGATTAAACGACAAATGTAAAAGTTTGGAGGTAAGTGTTACCATCTGTTACTGGGTACGGGAATTATAAAATCTTACATTGCTCTCACCCCTAAATATCATTTAGGAAATTTAGAAGCGAGATGAATGTCAATTTTGATATTTCCCATACCCACTAACAGATGGCAACCCATACCTCTAAATGTTGGGATGGTAGGAGACGAGGTACTGGCGGAGTTGAAGCTGTGAGGACAGCTCGTGAGTCGCGCTTGGGTAGCTCAGATGGTACAGTACTTGCCTGCGAAAGGCAAAGGCCCCGAGTTCGAGTCTCGGTCCTGCACACAGTTTTAAACTGCCAGGAAGTTTCGTTACCTACCTCTGAGTCTTTACATTTGAGGGTGAGCCCTTTTTTGTGCATGTCTTTATATTTAAATGACCTGTATCGAGGAAGAGGTCCACAAGAGTAGTATCTGACGTCCGATCGACAACGATGTCATTAGAGACGGAAATCGCGGAAAACCTATATCTGGATGTCCAGTCGCCGGTTTGAACCGATGTCCTACAGAAAGCAAGTCCAATGTGTTAACCACTGCGCCACCTCGTCGGTTAACCAGTGTTGATCAAACCCATTTACAGCTGCCGAACTTACATCTGATCAGTTTGAGCTGCTAATGGTAAAATGCGGTATCACAGGAAAAATATAAAAGATCAGCACGCCTTAATTTATTCTCAGTGGCTTCGCGTTCACTGTCTTTACAACTTCTGTATGTTTTGCTATGTTAAATGGGACATTGAGCAAGTATGTTTATCGCAAACACGTATTTACAAATCAGACATGTATGGCCTAGAACCGCACGGCCACTCCGGCCGGCTAAAGTTACATCTTATGCGTATTTGTGGAGTGTAGGTGAGTGGAATGGAGGGGTGTACGGTGTAGTTTTATGTTTGTGTAGTATGATGACAATGATGAGAGAAGGGAAAGGATACAACTTGATGTAGGCACATAGCCCACTTATTGCGAACAGCACACAGGAGTCAGCCGAGGTAGCTTCACCGTTCTACCGATAATTACCATAAACAGTGTCACGTGCCCTAATTTCGTGAAACACTGTAGGAAAGTATGGAATTCAAGCTAGGGTACTGGTGCAAAGTCTGGTGATCCTGAAATTCACACCACCATCTCGTCACCACTTGCTGGCCAAATACTGGTATTTAAGCTTCATACACCACTATGACTCCAACCGGCTTGCCTCCCAATCGAGCGAAACGCACAATCATGCTTAGCAGTCCCGGTTATGAGGGCAACCATCATTATGTACTGTAAGTTAAAAATGGGTTCAATAACGTTACTAACGCGATGTACTTGTATTGCAACTGCCATTGGTGAATTATTTGTGCAGTGGTGCTGTTAAAAATCATTCTGTGTCAGTGGTAAAAGTGCAGTCTCCTGTTCGTTATATTTTAACGTAATTAAAAAACTCAGCAACGTCACTAACACAATACATTACATCCAAGGTCCATCATTACTACATAAAACATGACGCTGCTTTGAAATATTGGCATATATCGTTCATGGTAAACGTAGTGCCTCATGTTCGATGATTGATATCGTACATAGAATAATCACTAAAGCTGTTCAAAAACCGGTGCCCCGCCAATATATCTTCTAGTTTAATATCTGTGAGTGGTGCTTTTTCAGATATTCGTATACTTCTATCTCCTGCAGAGTGTTTATGGTTATTTCCTTATTAGCTCCTCGTAAAACTGCTAGTGTGTTGGTCATATCTAATATGGAGTGGCTGTTTTCTTTCGGATGCATGTCGAATGTAGATGGAATTTCTCAATGTCTGGGTTCAACGACTCCAATGAATGGGCGTCACAACGACTCTTCGCTAAGCTTTCCCCGTAGCGATGGCAGCCACTGCGATATTTAGTGTCTTGTGCTGTACCTTCTGATGACTGCGTATCACAGGTTTTAACAGACCAGGAGATACTTTTCAGAAAAATTACTGGCGTAACGAACTGATTACGTCGTAATTACGTTACTACTCCGCAAGTATTCACACTACACCAACGGCTCTTCAAACCAAAATACTCAGAAAATATCTCAGAACTATCTTCAAGATTTTCTCGACAGTGTTCGGCGTCGCCATGTGCAGCAGCAGAGATCCATTTGGTATGCAATGTTGAGTGCTATGACACCCATAAATTTCAGGATGGAGGAAATTCTATTTTGTTTACACAGGACGGTGGAGCTATTCTAGAAATAACACGGACATTTAAGTAAAGTGTTGTTGTTGCTGTCTTTTGGCTAAAGTCGATTGAATGGCTTTTCTGGCAAATGACTGTCTGCGATTTACATCCTTCCTACTTCAGCCATTGACAGTTATTATTCTGCCCAAATAGCCAAAACTCTACTACTTTTAAAGTCTTATCTCAAATGGCTCTGAGCACTATGGGACTAAACATCTATGATCATCAGTCCCCTAGAACTTAGAACTACTTAAACCTAACTAACCTAAGGACAGCACACAACAGCCAGCCATCACGAGGCAGAGAAAATCACTAACCCCGCCGGGAATCGAACCCGGGAACCCGGGCGTGGGAAGCGAGAACGCTACCGCACGACCACGAGATGCGGGCATTGTCGATAATTCGTTGTTTCATACAGAGTTAAAGCGAGCTCAAGTGCAGAGAGGACAGTTTATAGAACGAATCCGTCGTGAAAGATCGTGGTTTCATGTCTACAGTGCATATACCTGTATCTAGCCTCCTCCGCTGCATTTAGCGATAGTAAATGCTACGTGAAAGTCCCGGTTCTAACGCCATTGCTCCGACTGACTTTTCCCTTTGTGGGGAGACAAACACTTTGTCCATTGAGCATTAAGATTATAAGGACACTAAGACGAAATATCATGCTCCCCGTCTCTGTTTCCATCATGACGTTCTCCTGTGCACGCTTGGTCTTTAGTGTCCCCTTTGGAGCACCGTGCATCGCTAGTCTCGTGGACATACAGTACAGTCTTTATTTACACAGTCTGCGTATTACATCTGATTATCTTTAAGTACAGTGAAAGAATACAAATATGGCATTTCAGACTTTGATCGCTATTTTTTTATTTTATTTTCAACAACCCGTTTCAGGCTAGCTGCCCACCTTAAGACCACATATTGCAGTTACAGAGTAACCTGTCCGAACAGAACATACACAACAGTCATGACAATGAACCAGTAGTTCCGTACTGACAGGTTACTCTGTAACTGCAATATATGACCTGAAGATGCGCAGCTAGCCTGAAACCGGTTATTGAAAATATATAAAAATTTGCGATCTAAGACTGGAATGCCATATTTTTATTCTAAGAACGATCGCGGCTATCCCAGTAAGACAATCATGTCTAGTTTTAATAGACAGTCAACGAGACTGATCTAACTGGATAATACGCTTTATTTGTGTGGCTGTTTTCAACAATAGCAAATTTTTATAGATCTTCGTACCAGGCGTGCCGGTAATGTTCCGAACAGTTCTGTCAAGCTACCCGGACTTTCCCACGTAGCTACTGCCACATTCACGTAAAATATAATCGCCGGGGACCATGAGGCAAATAATATATTAATCTTGCACTGGGCGCAAAATCTTTTTCAGTTTCTTCTGTAGCATTTTCTTATGTAGCTGAAAAACATTTTCGTTTCGATGTCTCTTTAGGATTCATCCAATTTTACGTCATAATGCTACACGGGATAGAAGGATCCTCATATGCTAATGGTGTGCCAGCCGGTGTGGCCGAGCGGTTCTAGGCGCTTCTGGAACCGCGTGACCGCTACGGTCGCAGGTTCGAATCCTGACTCTGGCATGGATGTGTGTGATGTCCTTAGGTTAGTTAGGTTTAAGTAGTTCTGAGTTCTAGGGGACTGATGACCACAGATGTTAAGTCCCATAGTGGTCAGAGCCATTTGCTAATGGTGTGTTGCTTAACCAGATATGGATTTGCGTTTCCGGTGTCAGCTGATTTTATTTCATGCGCACGGTAGCTATTTTGTCTGAACAAGTAAGTTACACGGTACATGTAGTTTTCGATATTCGCGTAGCTCTATGTTTCATGGTGTTCGAGCAGCTCTAATTGCCGCGGTAATTGAACGTGTCCCAGTTGAGATAACGGTCTGTGTGGGTCAATTTACGATACGCCAAGTGTCCAAGTCGACTGTCTAACTGAAACGTGTGCTTGTGTAGTATCGTTCAAATGTTGTGATGTATGCTTTTCATATAATAAATCGACTGTTGCAGAGTATTCCTTCGAAGAGATCACAGCAAAAAGATATCATCGACAAAAAATAGAATGGGCAAAGAGAAGCACAGATATGAGCACCTCTCAGAAAATTCGCCAATGAAGATATTGGTGTTTCCCTTATTTGTGCGACAGTCAGCTGCCTTACTCAGAAAGACAAAGATGGTCATAATCAAATGCTTGTATTTTCATGACAGTTTGCACCACTAGAACTCCTTTTATAATTTTAAAATAAAGTGACTGTATGCAAGTATGAGTTGAGTATATGGCAGTGATACTGATAGGTCCGTAAATATAGATTACGAGGTATGTTACGTTATACAACTTTCTTATTGTAACTAGACACTATTTCTTTCACTTTTCTAGCGTAATAAGCAGATAAATAGAACAGGACTGTAATTCATTTTTATTTTTTATCTGATTTGGAGATGAACAACCTAGCCCGAAATCGGTCATTTTGAAATAAAAAAACGCAGTCGACAGGCAGAAAATTAGTCTTTTAAAAAGCAATACCTAGCTCAACTGAATCTCTTTTATTCTTGGTGAAGTAATAGTTGGATATGAAAGGAATTAATAATTTTAAGTGGAGTGTTTCCTTTTTAAAGGTCTGTGTGCGAAAGTAATATTTTGTATTGTTTGTTTCATTTTGAACTCTCATACGTTAAATGCACAATGAGCATTTTCTTTAAAATTCTAAAATTACTTAGCTGAAGTCTAGAGACTGATATTGTTCACTGTTAAGGCCTGAAAGGGGTTTATGGGACCTTCAGCATGCGATCTAAAATTCAATTCTATTGATGTCACCTTGTGGCTAGGTGGTATTAACATTTACTCTGTATCTGTTTTAGCATATCTAAATTTGATCCGAATGAAAGGACCAAGTGATGTCTGGGCTATGTTCAACTTTTTCATCTTTCGTGAATGCCTGATTATTAACCAAATACATTTGTCTTCAGTTCTTTGAACTGTGATTTAATATTGTAAACACTACCATTACTTACATATGAATTATGTATGTCATCAATCACCTACTGAATAACGGAACTTGTTGTGAGACTTGATATTTTTGTTCATATTGATACTATCAATGTTTGTGGGAGATGTAACTCATCTGTGCAATATTTTAAAATTTTCTTTAAATGTCTGCAAGAATAATTTGAAGTGTCATTCTGAGTGTGTAATACATCAAAAAGTTTAGTGTGGCTCTAATAACGCCTATTTTGGAAGAAGTAAAAATAATTCTGTGTTTTTAACCGGCCGCTGTGGTCGAGAGTTTCTTCAGTCCGGAACCGCGCTGCTCCTACGGTCGCAGATTCGAATCCTGCCACGGGCGTGGATGTGTGTGATGTCCTTAGGTTAGTAAGGTTTATGTAGTTCTAAGTCTACGGGACTGATGACCTCAGATGTTAAGTCCCATAGTGCTTAGAGCCATTTGACCCATTTGAAATATTATCTTCCTGAGGAATTGGATAGTTCTTTACTGTCTGTATTGTTCGAATGCCTCACAGGTGAATAAAAGTTGCAAAAAATCTTCTGCTTTTTGAGTGTGTTGAGTTCTGTTTCTTAACACTCCTAGCTCCATTCTATCTTCCAACTCAAAGGTCTTTGGTGAAAGATCATAAAAAATCGGAAGACGTACATTGATGCGTCTCGGAGACAGTACTGAGGTGACGGATGTCATGCGATATCGCCTAATATCGTGTCGGATTTCCTTCCTCCGGGCGCCGTGCAGAAATTCGCCGTGGCCTGGACTCAAAAACTCGTTGGAAGTCCCCTACAGAAATAATGAGTCACGCTGCCACTGTAGCAGTCCATAATTGCGAAAGTGTTATCGGAGCAGGCTATTGTGCACGAACTGACTTCTCTACCGCGTTCTATAAATGTCCGATGGATAACCAAATCGTTCGCTTGAGTTGTCCTGGATGTTCTTCAAACCAGTCGTGAACTACTGTAGCGTAGTGACACGGCATGTTGTCAACTACTAATATTCCACCGTTATTTGGCAACATGATGTCTGTGAATGGTTGAAAATGGTCTCCAAGTAGCCGACCATAACCATGAACCCTAATCGGATCAGTTGGACACCGCCGGCGCTTCAGTCTGGAATCATGCGACCGCTACGGTTGCACGCTGGAATCCTGCCTCGGGCCTCGATGTGTGTGATGTCCTTAGAAATACTTAAACCTAACTAACCTAAGTCTAGAGTACTGATGACCTCAGATGTTAAGTCCCATAGTGCTCAGAGCCGTTTGAACCATTTTCAGTTGGACCAGAGGATCCAGTACATTCCATGTAAACACAGCTCTCACCCTTTTGACCAACCACCAGCTTGCACAGAGCCTTGCTGACGACGTGGCTTCGTGGGGTCTGTGCTGCACTCGAGCCCCACCATTAGCTCTTAAGAACTGAAATCTGGACTCGTCTGAGCAGGACACCCGTTTCCAGTCGTCTAGTCGCCAATCGATATGGTCACGAGCCGATGAGACGTGCTTCAGGGTATTTCTTGCTGTTAGCAAAGGCACGAAGACTGCAAGAGCCGAAAAGTGCTACAATTATCGTACAGCCAATACTTTAACGCTTTATAAATCAAAGTTGCTGACAAGAACAATACACAGAAGAATGGAAAAGAAAATTTGTGTTACACGACCATCAGTTTGGCTTTAGGAAAGGCAAAGGCGCCAGAGATGCAGTTGTCACATTGTGGTTGAAAATCGAGGACAGACTAAAGGAAAATCAAGAGACGTTGATAGGATTCGTCGAATTGGAAAAACTATTCCAAAATGTTAAATGGTGCAAGATGTTGGAAATTCTGATGAAAATAGCGGTAAGCTATAGGGAGAGACGGGTATTACACAATATGTGTAATAACCACGAGGGAATAAGAGGAATGGACCACCAAGAGCGATGTGCTCGGGTTAAAATGACTGTAAGGCAGAGATGTAGTCTTTCGCCCCTAATGTTCAGTCTCTATATCGAAGAAGAAATGATGGAAGTGAAACAAAGGTTCAGGAGTGGGATTAAAATTCAAGGTGAAAGGATATCAATAATACGATTCGCTGATGAGTGCTATCACGAGTGAAAGTAAAGATGAATTATATGACCTGTTGAATGGAATGATCAGCCTAATGAGTACAGAATATGGACTGAAAGTAAATCGAAGAAAGACGAATGTAATGAGAAGTAACAGAAATGAGAACAGCGAGAAACTTAACATCAGGGTTGTGGTGACGAAGTAGATGTAGCTAAGAAACTGTACCGCCTAGGCAGCAAAATAACCACCGACGGACGGATCAAGGAGAACATCAAAAGCAGACTAGCACTGGCCAAAAGGACATTCCTGGCCAAGATAAGTCTACTAGTATCAAACATAGGCCTTAATTTGAGGTAGAAATTTCTTAGATTGTACGTTTGGAGCACGGCATTGTATTGTAGTGAAAGATGGACTATGGGAAAGCTGGTATAGATGAGAATCGAAGAATTTGAGATGTGGTGCTGCGGACGAATGTTGAAAATTAGGTGGACTGATAAGGTAAGGAATGAGGAAGTTCTAAGCGGAATGGAGAGGAAAGTAATATATGGAAAACACTAACAAGGGAAAGTGACACGATGGTAGGACATCTGTTAAGACCTCACGGAATGACTTCCATGTTAGTAGAGAGAGCATTAGAGGGCAAAATCTTTACGGGAAGACAGAGACTGGTAATACATCTAGCAAATAATTGAGGAAGCAGTTTGAAAAGACTACTCAGATGAAGAGGTTGTCACAGGAGAGGAATTCGTTGCACGTCGCATCAAATCAGTCAGGATACTGAGGATTAAAATAGAAAAAAAGAAAAGTAGCAAAGGCATTCGCGTCGGTCGCCAGCGTCATAGCACATTAACGCCAGATTTCTCCACACTGTCATAACGTTTACGTTCGTACTTCCCACACTGATTTCTACGGTTATTTTATGCCTATTAACAGTGATAATAATACGCGAACGCCGCTGCTTTCGTTCGGTGTCCTTAGTGAGAGGTAATACCTGAAATTTAGTGAGAGGTAATACCTGAAATTTAGTGTTCTCGGCACACCCTTGACACAGTGAATCTGGGAATATTGAATTCCGTGACGATTTCTGAAACGGAATATCCCATACATCTAATTCCTCGTTCAGGTTCTATTACTTCCCGTCGTGTGCCCATAATCACGTTTCAAATGTTTTCACGTGAATTTCCTGTGTACAAATGACAGCTCCGTCAATTCACTGACCTAAACTTTGTGTACTTGACACTGCCGCCATCCCATGACTTGGCACCTTAGTGTCCTTCTGGTCTGTCTGTTCGGTTGCTGTAACGCCTGTGCTAGACAGTTGGCGCTTTCGTATGATATTACACTGGCTCGTAAACCATGTTACCCGCTTTTTCTCGACAAAGCTAGAGAAGTATATCGTACTAGAGTCGGAATTGTTAGATTAAAGAATGTACTATGACCGTACGAGAGATGAGAAAAACTGGTTGCATGCTACTACTGTGACATCAACCGTAGATTCCTGGCGCACCTAGAGACTGGTTGCAGTACTACGAGGTGTAAGAAGGTCGAAGTATCATTTCTGGTTATGTCTGAATCCAGGAAACCGCACAACGCCTCTTGAGACAGGAAAATATTAAGAAAAGCTGCAGCGTATTTTCGCAACAGCAATTTGAATGTGTAACAGGAAACTAAGCTAAGAACGAAACTGGCGCCTTGACAATATACCGAGTCCAATCAAATTTGAGGCCTTCGCAGCTACACCCTAAACAAAATACCTCTTCGTTCGCCACCTGCTTCCGCCTGTTAATATCGCAGGACGTCCCTCGTCGTTAATGGAGCCCTGGGCCGCATTCCTTCCCGAGGCCGGATACAAGTTTCGCACTTAACTCGGAACACGCGTGCACCAGATTTGCCTGCCTGCTTCATATCGCGGCCATTTCTTTCCGCGTTCCCCAACTTGCAGCCCTAAAGCGACCCGGTCCACCGGAATACGAATGCCCTGCTTAATGCCTACACGTTCTGGTCGACCTCCTGCTACCACGGCACAAGACTCGTTTTCGTTTCGCGGTGTGAGGTCTTGCATCTCTTTCCCTACGGTACGACCCACTCCCAAGGGGACGCAATATTTTCACACCCCTTATTACTCTGGGAGGAAGTGTACGATATAGGTCCACGCAGAAAGTTTTGGGCAATGGAAAATTGGATCGATGGAACAATAACTCGCCAACCGCAATGACGACATAACCGCTGCTCTGACCGGCCACAGAGGAACTGCAGAATCCAAAAAGATGCAGGGGGTAATGATTGGCCTTACTGACAATGATTTTTAATCAACCCTGGGAGCTCATTAGCAGGGAAGACGAACAACATAATCAGAACAGACTTAACACCACAATAATGTATTAGATGGATGGTAGGCGGCGATCCATTCCTTCACCGAAAAAAAAAAAAAAAAAAAACTACTTGCGAAATTTTTCCTGAAATTAGTAAGACTGACGTAAGAGACGTGGTTCGGTGACGAAGCCGAGAGCTTTAATGTGGACTGAAACAGTGTGAACATTGATGACGGTCGGAGCTGCCCCAAAACAACTCAGAAAACTATAACTCTTCGCTAGCGAAATTTCAGTTGTTATAAAACTGTGAGAAACTCCTTATAGCTAAACTTTGGTACTTGAAAGAGGTAACGGTTATCTAAGGAGAGAATAATTAGAGTCAAGGTATTAAAAGCGGTAACAGTACTATCATTAACTGGTTAATGGGTTAAGGGATCAGTAGTACTTGAGTAGTCATGGCAAAGCACTACTTTGTAACAGCTGTATATTTTATTAAACCAATCAGCTTCTACGAGTAACGCCCATATGTTGTAATTTCTGCTTTCTCCTCTACATACACTCTAAGTCACAAAACAGACGCACCACTTATTCGGATAATTCCTTCGTGGTCCGTCTTTTTTTTCCTTAGAGATTAATTTTGACATTATGTTACCTGCAGTTGTGCTTCCTTTCTTACCTACCGTCGTCTTACGTTTTCAAACATTTTCGTTTCGATATATTTATAAAAAATATCATGTCTCAGTAAATTATATTACTGTTTTGTTTTCTCTATTGAACAGATGCTAAGGATTTCATCATTGATTGATTTCCTTGGTTCTCTTTAGTTGTTTGAGGAGCCTAATATCGATTGATTGTACACGATTTCTACAGTCTTGAAAGGTTGTTTTCACAGCCATACTTCAAATGTCTTTCTAGAAAAATTTTCAGTGAGGAACCCGTTGTAATTAAATACTTGTGTCATTTTATTGATGTACTTCATATTGTTAATATTCTCTTTCTGATTTTCATGTAGCATCTATTATACCTTGAAAGGGAGATAATTATATCTATCCTCTTTAATTTCTTTCAGATTTGCCTGATGTACTCATCCCCTCTTTGATTTTATTACCTTCATATTTTTCATTATTAATTTTAAATTCAAACATTTACGGAATCGTAGGAAAAGTTATGAAGTATACATTATGCATATTGTTTTATGTGACAGTTATTACGGCGGAATCTTTGCAATAGGTTTGAAATCGATAGGAGGAATTTTTTTCCACGATGTCCTGCTCTACTGCATTCTCACGGTTTCGTTGTCTTTCCTTGCAGAACTGCCACAGGAGATTTTCAGCAGCGCTTGACTACCTTTAATGGACTCTGAAATGTTGTCTCAGCTTATCTGCACTAACGTGCTCTGTTAGTTGTAGCGTATGGGTTGCTTCAGCTTCGTTTGTATTCTTGTGGAATTCAATTATTCCAGGGTGTAGGGATCCGGCAATTTAAACAGAATTACGGTTTCTGGCCTCTAAGTACTGAAATAGTGAAAGTGTTAATTTACTGCAGATTAAAGCCACCACCCTAAGCAAATCTTATCCTGTGAACAGGACTGCCGTACACACAAATCCCAAATGTCCTATACTGTGCAGAAGAAGCAAAGTATCACTTTTTCGAAACCCCTCAATTGTCTGCCTTTGCAACACGCTTTTGAAATTTAGCTGAAAGGTGCCTACATCCTTACTCTTCAACGGTGCAAAATCGTGTCGTCCTGCGACGTCACACTCCGCGTCGCCGTCATTTCAGACAGCTAGGTGTCGACACGTGCAAGAAAGACATATGCTACTCCCTGAGGCCATTTCGTTTAGATTAGAAGCGGAGGTGGCCCTGAAATATTTACCTGGTTCACCCATAAGAAAACCTCATGACTGTATCGCTGGATGCCACGGTTGTGGCCACCATCGCTGTAACGTAAAAAGAAGGGATGAAACGGCGGTAAGAGGTGCCGTAACGTCTCTCACCGTGTGACGCGTCCACGGTTGTGGTGGTGGTGGTTAGTGTTTAACGTCCCGTCGACAACGAGGTCATTAGAGGCGGAGCGCAACCTCGGGTTAGGGAAGAATTGGGAATGAAATCGGCCGTGCCCTTTCAAAGGAACCATCTCGGCATTTGCCTGAAACGATTTAGGGAAATCACGGAAAACCTAAATCAGGATGGCTGGAGACGGGATTGAACCGTCGTCCTCCCGAATGCGAGTCCAGTGTGCTAACCACTGCGCCACCTCGCTCGGTCGTCCACGGTGGAGTTGGGCAGAAATAGTGTGAAAACTGGTGGCGTCACTAATCATCCTTACAGCTGAAATGAATTTCAGAGCAGTGGCTTTTCATCGCAAGTGTCGACACTTCGCTATTTGAAGCGTTTCAGAGCACGAGGATGATGCTGCAGGCTCCCACGCTTTCGTACCATTGCGGAACAAGCTTGGAGGACCCTCCGAGCCAAATTTCAAACTTACGTGCCACAGTCGGACACAGTTATGGGGTGGCCAAAAAGTGATCCTAGATATTGTTCCGCCGTGTAGTATTGAAATGGAAGAGTTCATAGTTGTAAAAGCTGAAGCAAATAACATAGCTTAATCCATCTCTAATTTTGTCTTCACATATTTGTCCATTAATACCCTCACACTTAGTGTTCCGTGTGTTTCATTTTGTTGAATTGTATTTACAAAATAGCACATAAAGACAATTTTTCTACCTAACGCTGCAAAAAACTTTCTCTAAATCAATAATGACTATGGTCACCACTCATCTTCGCTCTAGCCATTTAATTGATAACTGTAATTACTAACGTAAATATGACGCTAACATATTTGTGAAAAGACTTTCGTTTTATCACTAACAGAATAAGTTATAATTGTAACACACTAAATAATTACAGAAGATGAATCCATCAGATGCTAGGTGAGGTTCAAGCGATTATCAAAAAAATACAGCCACCCACTTAACAGAGAGGTGGTCCAACTTTCAAACGCAGTGTAGGAGGGATTCTGGGTGACATTGATTAGAGAGCCTTTTCATAGGATCTCGAATGAAATAAATACCGTGCATTGGATGTTATTCATTTCCATTCTATTTTTATTTTATGTTCTACGATATTTCCGGTGTGTACCCATATTCTAGGAACTACATACATATGAAAACAATAATTAAATCACATGGTACAAATCAACCATTGTTGATAGTTATAACAAAATATGAATATTAATAGAGTTAAGAGAGCACGTACAATGCTTAACCAAATAGCTAAATATGTTTTGGATTACTGTTGCATAGCTTCATCGGAAGATAGTGAATGCCTTGATACAGAATATAGAAAAAGAAAAATTGTACCCTAGGTAAGTTCAGGTAAAAGTACGAGGTACGGAAAAGTGAAGCCTCCGAATCCATTCTGCGAAAGAGCATTCTAAATTCCACTACCTTTACTGACATTCTACACCTTTATTCTTCAAGTCTACGTGTGGCGACGATCACGTTTCTCTCAACGAGGGACCTGTTTGTTGTTATTGACACTACAGAACGTTTGACTTTTTTGACAGCCTCAAACCTGCTTCCACTACTTCATCACTATCAGACTGAAGTGAAGTCCTCGGTGGAGTTGTTTAAGATCCGGAAACCAGATGACAATCGGGTGTGGCTAAGGCGGGACCTAATGGAGGATTATCGATGACAATGAACCCGAGGCACGAGATTGTTGCAGGTGTAGCAGCCGTCGTGTGCAGTCTGGCATTGTCACGCTCAAGGAAAGGGTGCTCTGTGTGAGAACAAACTCTTCGAATTCGAAACTCGATTAGATGACGCTGTTACTCATGCACCACACAGCTGCATTACACAACGCCATGATACATACATCAATTCGTAGCCTTCTGGCGGAGAAGGGTCGCAAATTGCGCCATTGAAGCAGGAAATATGTTCGATTAATATTAATGAGTGGAATATCATAACCGCTATTGAGAACAGAATAAGAAATTTGGAGGCAAATTCTCATAGTAACTAGGCATTAGATACTTATTACGAACTTATCTGTATGGTGCGTAAAGTGGCAATTGACCCTGAATAAGGAAAATTATGAAGTTATTCACATAAGTACTAGAATAAATCAGTTAAATTTCGATACGCGATAAGTCACACAAATCTGAAGGCTTTAAATTCAACTAAATACTTAGGGATTACAATTACAGATAACCTAAATTGGAACTATCACATAGATAATATTGTGGGTAGAGCAAACCAAAGACTGCAGTTCATTGGCGGAACACTTAGAAGGTGCAACAAGTTTATTGAAGAGACTGCTTATACCACGCTCGTCAGCCCTATTCTGGAGTATTGCTATGCGGTGTGGGATCCGCATCAGGTGGGACTGACGGATGACATCGAAAACGCTCAAAGAATGGCAGCTCGTTTTGTATTATCGCTAAATAGGGGAGATAGTGCCACAGACATGATATGTGAATTCGAGTGGCAATCATTAAAACAAAGGCGTTTTTCTTTGCGACGGGATCTTCTCATGTAATTTCAATCATCAGTTTTCTCCCCCGATTGCTAAATTATTCGGTTGGCACCCACCTACATAGGGAGATATGATCATCACGATATAATAAGAAAAATCAGGGCTCACACAGAAAAAATTAAGTGTTCGTTTTTCCCGCGTGTCTTTCGAGAGTGGAACGGTAGAGAGACGGCTTGAAGGTGGTTCATTGAACCCATTGCCAGGCACTTTATTGTAAATAGCAGAGTAATCAAGTAAATGTAGATGCAGAGAACTTACTATTTTTGACTCCGCTTATATAGGGTTATCACCTATTCACGGCATTTTGAAAAAGTTCCAAAACCGACACTTTTACAATACCAGTGGAAGCACACACTAAAGGAAAACGCAAGAGCATACTCCAGTTATGTGGATTCTGACAGTAATGGAACAACTTACCACCAGGGGTTGTGTTCAAAATGGCCACCGGAAGAGGTAATGCACGCCAAGTCTTGTATGGTACAACTGCTACACACGTGCTAGCATTTTGGCAAGTTTCAGTAATACGTCGTTGCATATCATCGTGTGTAACTGGTATGGCTTGAACACAGCGTCTTTCTGCTTTTCCTATATAGAAAAATCTTCGGAACTCAGATTGGGAGAGCAGGACGGCCAAGGTACAGGACAAGTCCTCAGTGCCCAGTCCAACCGTTTGGAACAGTATGGGTTGGACAGCATTGATGTTGGTGCTAAAGGTTCCTCCTAGTCTGTACAGGAACATCCTCTAGTATCCGTGGAATATCGTCTGCTGTGAGGCTGCGATACTTGTGCGCGTTAAGTGTTCCTTATACGAAACTCGAGCTTATGAGCTGATGGTTCACTGTCCCACACCGCACATTTACACTACGAGTACGCTAAGCGCACCCTGACGTTTCACTTAACAAAGCCAACGGGGTTTGTCAACAGACCAGTAGTGCATGATTCGGCAGTTTGCACAGCACTCAGCAAATAGCTGTTTTCAAGATTACTAACTGAACCATTGCAGCTTCCAGAACGTTTCTATTCGCCTTCCTTTGATTATGCCTTTCGTAACTACATCTACATCTACATACTCTGAAAGCCATTGTAAAACAAGGCTTTATATGGGCCCCAACGTCTGTAATCTTATTTTACGTTAATTTACGTTGGCAGCAGTATGACAGATGCCTGTGCTCTAAAATTCGCAATGATGCCCCGAGAACAGAGCATCGTATCCCTTCGAAGATTCCCATTTGAGCTTACGAAGCATTTCCGTAATACTTGGTGTTTATCGAAACTACCACTTACATATCTCTGAATTGCTTCGATATCTTCCTTTGATACTCAAGAATGGGTTGCACTAGCATCCTCCTGTAGATCACGTACACTTTCCTAAAATTCTTCCAATAAACCGAAGTTGAGCATTTGCCTTCCCAACTACCAGCCTGACGTGATAATTACATTTCATATCGCTTTGCAACGTTACGCCTAGATATTTAATCGACGTTATTGTATCAAGCAGCACACTACAAATGCGATATCCGAACGTTTCAGGATTCCTTTTCTCACTCACCCAGATTAACTCATATTTGTCTATATTTAGAGCAAACTGCCACTCATCACACCAATGCTAAATTCTATCTAAGTCATCTTACATCCTCTTACAGTCACTTTTTAAGCACGAAACTTGTCAATACACCACACCACCAGCAAACTTGTGGAAAATGCTGTTCATCCTGTCCGTCAGATCATTCAACTATAGAAGCAGTAAGTGTGGTCCTGTCACACTTCCCTGGAGCACTCCTGACCTTGGTTTTGATGAATACCTGGCTTCGAGGATAACGAACTGTGCTCTGTTACTGAAAAAGTCCTCGAAGCACTCTCATGTTTGGCAACCTAATCCGTATAATCTAGCTTCTTTTAAGCTTTTGGGGGCATGCCCATCCAGTTTTCTCACATCTGGAATGTCAATTTTGACGGTAGGAACGCGAGAACAACACAATACACGTTCCCCAAAATGAAGATATTTCGGACCCGCCCGGGAATCGAACCCAGTCTTCTTTGGTCAACAATCAACCGCGCTGATAATTCGGTTACTGAAGCATTCTGTTCACTTTCGTCAACAGGCAGCATGCTAAGTTTCACGCGTACGATGCTTTCTAAATTCGTGCTGATTTTTTGGAAAGAAGTTATTCTGTCTCAATGAAATTCTTAATTAGGCTGTGGTTAAGACACGTCTCCGCAATGTCCTTTCTTCCGGGAGTGCTAGTCTTGCAAGGTTCGCGGAGTTCTGTGAAGTTTATATAGTAGGAGATGAGGTACTGCCTTGAGGGAAGCTGGGCGGACGAGTAGCGAACTATGTTTGGGTAGCTCTCTCAATAGAGCACTTGCTCTCTAAAAGAAGTTCGAGTCTCGGTCCGTCACACAGTTTTAATCTGCTAAGAAGTTTCCCAATTCATTACCTTCTAACTCAGAATGTGTTCAATTATTTCTGAAGCAAACTACTGCTAATTATATTGGTCTGTATTTAGCCGCCGGCCGCAGGGGCCGTGCGGTTCTAGGCGCTACAGTCTGGAGCCGAGCGACCGCTACGGTCACAGGTTCGAATCCAGCGTCGGGCATGGATGTGTGTGATGTCCTTAGGTTAGTTAGGTTTAATTAGTTCTAAGTTCTAGGCGGCGGATGACCTCAGAATTTCAGTCGCATAGTGCTCAGAGTCATTTGAACCTTTTTTTTTTAATTTTTTTGAATTTTATTTAGCCGGGTCCGGTCTTATATCTTACTTATTTACAGGACTCAACTTTTTCCAGTCTCTTTGCAAACCCGAACTGAGATTACATCTGAGTCAGGTCACTTATTTGTTTCTAACTTTTTCAGTGGCTTTCAGGGATGCCTATTTCTGTGTCTGTCGTGCGGGAGTTGTGTGACAGAAACACGACAGTATGTTTGTACGACTCTCCTGCGGGAACTGTTTCTTAACAGCAAAAGGAAAGCTCAAGTTTTAAAGCTCGCCTTTTTCTTTTGCAGCAGCAGCATACTGGTCGACGAGTGACTTGATAGAAGACTTCGACACTCTTACTGACTTCACATACGATCAGAATTTCCTCGTATCCTCTCGCCACATCATTCGCTATGGTATGACGGTGGAAGTGTCGCTCATTGATCTTCCTATGGTCGCACGAATTTCTACTATGCAACAATGTCAGTTTGGCCAACATTTTTTCAAATTCGATTATTAATCCACGAAGGGACTTTTCCACCCTTAATCCACTTAATTAGCACATAGGCTTCCAAAGAGGCATCAACAATCTGTTTAAATGTTGCCCATACTTCCTCTGCGTCCGTCGTCTTGGAACTAAATGATGACCATTCATCTTTCTAAGAATTTCTTATCTGTTTTTTCTACCATGAATTCACTCCTGGATTTCTTGATGGATTTATTAACTCCAAAAACTATTGTCGCTATGACGTCTTTATACTGTCTCTTCGATATGTCAGCCTAATTGTACACCTGTATCTACACACACTCCGCAAGCCATAGTATGGTGCATGGCGGAGGGTACCCCGTCCCATTGCTAGTCAGTTCCTTTCCTTGCCTAGTCATTTCCTTCTCTCAGTCTGGAAAATTGCCACAGGCTGTGGCTAACCCATGTCTCTGCAAAATCCTTTCTTCCAGGAGTGCTAGTTGTGCAAGGTTCGCAGGAGAGCTTCTGTGAAGTTTGGAAGGTAGGAGACGAGGCACTGGCAGAATTAGAGCTATGGGGTAGGGGCGTGAGTCGTGCTTTGACACCTCAGACGGTAGAGCACTTTCCCGCGAAAGGAAAATGTCCAGAGTTCGTGTCTCGGTTCGGCACACAGTTTTGATCTGCCAGGAAGTTTCCTTTCCTTTCCTGTTCCACTCACAGACAGAGGAAGGAAAAAAACTACAGTATGTTTGCCACTGCACGAGCTTTAATCTCTCTGATTTTATCTTAATGTTTGCGCGAATTGTACGTTGGCGGCAGTATAATCTTGCAGCTACGAGTTCTCAATATTTACACAGCATGTGGGCTTTCGAAGTAGTTGTTGAGGACAGTTTTCGGTTAACGTGTTCAAAAGTGCGTCACAAGAATGTCTCTCAGTCTGTCAGTACCTGGTTATTTAAGTCGCCTTCAACTAATATTACATGTTCTCTATCTCCGCAGTACCGAGAGCAGACATTCCTTGATTGATTCTACAACTTTAACGGCGGAATCAGGTGACCGATAAAATAATCCGATAGTTAACTTGATTTTACCTAGTCCTGCTGCTAGCGTCCAGATAACTTCACAGTCAGACTCAGGTTAGACCTCGACAGACTATTTTTTTTTTTCGACGGCAATGAACTCTCCCCCTCCTACGGCGTCTAATTTGTCCTTTCGTACAACCGGAAGTATGTTACAATGTACCTTCAGCATATAGTACCATACACAATTAGTGTCTTTGAAGTAATCTGCTGTGACGAGGAATTATGGCAAAAAACGATGTACGTCGTGTGATTACATTCAGTCCACGAATTAATATTACAACAGGTTGTATACCATTACATAGCTGTCAACACCGCTGTCGTCTTGTGCAACCCGTAGTATTACAGCTGGCCTTCATAAACTGCGAGCGAGATTTTCCTATTATTTCACTCGCTGCCTTCGGACTAACAGTCGTACAGGAAAAATGAGTAGGACATTTTTTTGGAAAATTTAACGTAGTTAAATTTTGTACTGGGATATGTTTCCACTCGGGGCCACGGTTTCAGAGTCATTCAAGAAGAACGTATAAATGTAACCTCCAAGCCCACCTCCACCCAAACTAATCCTCACTACTCTGGATTTCTGACGTTTTGTTAGTGGCACTCGCTCCTAGTGTGCAAACTATTCCCGATATTCGACTTCTTTTGATCTTCAATAATTGGACTGTTACGCCACCACTGTAGTCGGCTACTTCGTTAACTTTATTAATTTAAACGTGCCCGTGAGGGTAATGAGCGGAAAACGAGTTGCCATGGTTAAGCTACAACTAATTACGTTGACTATTCGATCCAAACTTAACTCTATCAAGCACAGCAGGCCTGACGAACACAATGATGTAATAGCTTATCTTAGGCTATTAAAATTCACAAAGTCGTTTAATAAAATTTACACAAACGCCAACGTTACAATTTCTAGATTCTCAACTAAGTCGGTGGTACAGTGAAGCCAATCAATGAAGATCAACTAGATCGAATGTATGAGATTATTCGTACAGTCGCAATTATTTGTACAGGGATAGGAGGAAGTGCCATGAAGAACATACTAGTAATCGTGAATGTTGCGAGCTGGGTGTGATATTAGGGGACATATTCAAGAAAAAAGTGCAAAAGTTACTGTCATAGCTCGAAAATTATGGCCTCCAGTGAACCATTTTCCACTACTAACTTTAACAGCGTTACATTTTCTACAAAAAGCACATGTTCATTTTTATGTAGGACCAATAATTTTCACATAGCGAGTGAGTAAATACAAAAATCACAGAGCGTGGCCTTTGAATGCCATGTGTAACATTGCGGGCTGCATAAAAAGGCATCGGTAGGAGCAATTGGGTGTGTATATTACATTTGTGTATGTGTGACAGGCGCTATGTATTTAACGTCAAGAGGCCTTCCTTTTACTTGATGTAGTGTTAATCCGTAACTTCAAGAAACGCATTAGAGCAGATTTTCTTGCCCAAAGACTCCGTTCTTCATACGTTAGGATGTGTTGGCGAAACATACTGCAAAGCTAAAGAAGATCTAGAGAATTAGATACAAGGAATAATATACTCGGTATAGTAAGGTGTGCATCACCCGCCAGGATAGCAGAGAGCGCTAACGCGCTGTTTCCTGGACTCGGGTAGGCGCGCCGGCCCCAGATCGAATCCGTACGGCGGATTAACGACGTCGGCCAGGATGTGGTTTTTAGGTGGTTTTTCACATCCTACTAGGTGAGTACCGGGTTGGTCCCCACGTCCCACCTCCGTTACACGACTCCCAGACATTTGAAACACGTTCACACACTATTTCACGATTTACACTAGTCACAGACAGCTGGGGTACACTAATTCCATCGGGGGGGGGGGGGGGGGGGGGGGTATGGGGTGGGTGCAGGAAGGGCATCCGGCCACCCCTTAAAATTAATCATCCCAATTCCGTACTTAACCCTGCCGACCCTGCACAATGCGGGATACAAGCAGTAGCAAAAGGAGGAAAGTAAGTAGGTAAGGAGTTCATCATACAGGTAATATATCCTACAGACAATCTGTAAACAGAGCCCACGTGGATATTACTGAGTATTACGAGTCGGTGGAATTTTTGATAATTACATTGAGTGATTCTTCCGATATTTTTCCGGACTGACAAGCGCAATGGGAGAGATAATGCGGAAAACGGAAGTAAAATGACAGCAAGAGCTAGTGGGAACAAGGTGGATTCGTAGTATGAAGAGTTTGATCAAATAATTGCTTTCCATGTTGGTTATTGTAAAATAGGTCATGAACTGTCAAAGTGAATGTGCCATGTAATAATGACGTGCAGTTGGACGAATTCTGTAAGCTTGAGGGTACTCTAGACGGCCGTCCAGATGAAAATCTAATATTTAATTATCATCACTGACAGTCGTTTTTAAATGCTAAACCCTTGCCCTGCTGCTACTGGATATCGAGCGGCTAACGGATTCACTAACGAGCAACAGGTCGTTAATTGAACTCCTAAACGATTGTCGACGAGCTATAACAATGCTTACACATGCTTCGTTAAATATTGGGAAACCTTCTACTGAATAAAATAATCACTCTGTAATCGAACATCCCACGTACGTTTCACGAGATTGGGTTCACACTACATTCTAACAGAGAAACTCTTCAAAAATGTTGACGTCTCCCAAGAGCGAAATTCTTCCAACAGTCGGTTAATATCCAGCACTCTCTAAGAAAAAAAAAGATAAAAAATACAAAAGGTCGTTAAAGTTTGAAACGTTTTGCTTTCGGGGTTCCTGTAAAATGTAATTTTCTTCTCCCTGCAGCGCGATCAGTTTGGTTTAATGCTGACCTCAATCTCTACCAATACTTCATCTGTAATAACTCAATGCACCGTACGTTCCCGATGCCAGCGCGGCGTTTTCCAATCATTGTGTTGGCCTTCGCTTCTCTTTCCTTCTTCGTCTCTCATCGTGAAATAATTTATCCATAACTCAGAAGAGAGGGCGTATTACCTGATCCTGATATTGGAACAACCAACTTAGGGTACAGCAGAGTCTAGAAACTGAAAGAAGAACAGTTGTAAAGGTGAAGCTACTCTTCGAAATATGTATTAAAATTCACAACTGCACGAATTCTTCGCAGTTATAAGGCATGCTCCTAGCAAGAGATTTCTATTGATGGTCGTAAATATTTATGAAAAACGGTTCTGGTGGCCTGAGTGAGAACAGCTCATATCCTCATAGCCTATTGGTCAAGATGCGTTTCGTAGTATATCGTTCGCCTTTCGGTATTAATCTCTGACACAGCACGCTTTCAGTGAATGTCGTTGATGACAGATGTCTTTGTCCCAACCAGTATTGAACAAGAATTTAAAATTCCTTTAGTTTCCTGATTTTCCTCTTTCTTTAACACGAGTATGTCGTTGTGGAAACTGTCAGTATCTGCACAAACATAAAGTAATTTTTGTATCGTTATGTAAGGCACTAAGAAGAGTATTGATTTTTATTTTTCCTTTGAATTCTACATGTTCATAACATATGTTACAGTTTTAACCACCAGGTCACTCAGTAAAGACTACTGCAGTCAAATTAGCTACTTGTTGATATAATAAAGTGATATTTAAAAAAGCAAGCAAGACGTACTATTTCAACGAAATAGATGAATACATAACATGGTTTGGAGACTAATTTCCGTATTTGGTTGGTTGTTAGTAGTATGACCATTTCGAGTGAAGCCCAAATGGCTCTTAAATGAGGTATCGAACCTTTGTAATACCACTGACTTCAAGTGCAAGGATTAGAGTGGGTCGCTTACATGCAACAGAAATGAATCTTTGATTTCTGCAAGTCCCACCGTCCTTATCAGTGATGTCATCAACATGTGACAAGCCACACCGTACTCTCCAAAACCACTCTCCTTTCTCCAGTTTAAAATTTAAAAACTATGCATGATAGTGGTGAATGGAAAAGTGAAAATATCCAAGAGGGTGGTGTCGATAATTTTAAAAATATATAAGATGGCAATAACTTTTATACCCAGTCTCAGCCTAGATGGATCTGGTGGCAACAAGATGTCTTACAACCAAGGACAGCGCGTTACACACTATATTTTTTTTACAAAATCTCACCATATTCTAAATTGACAATTATACTACACTGTTTCCACGAGCTACTGTGAGTGTCAAGAGTAACCCATGATTTATAAAAAATTTTGTAAGCACACACACACACACACACACACACACACACACACACACACACACACACACACACACACACACATATATATATATATATATATATATTCCTATTACTTACCAAAAAGTATGTAAGCACCTAAAATTCTGTTTCATCAGTAAATTTCACTTTGTATTTTACTTCACCTCTCTCTGTCTCTGTCTCTGTCTCTCTCTCTCTCTCTCTCTCTCTCTCTCTCTCTCTCTCTTTCTCTATATTGTGACTTCAATGAAACGTCGACATTACAGTATATTACTGAGAGGGACGGGGAAGAAAAGCCAGACAAAAATTTTCTATATGCAAATAGTATTATATTTTATTTTTTTTTACTCGTAAGATAAAACCACAGATAACTTTGATTTGCAGCACAAACTATTACGTTTTATGTTTTAACACAATGGAAAGATACGATATCAATTTTCAACAGTTTTTGCACTGTTATATATTGTAAAAGTAGGTTGTTGCTATTCGCATAAATATTTGAGATATTTTCATCAGCTAACGATGAAAGTGAAATAGCACTGACTTCCATAGTGGAGGAAACTGTGCACCGTATGAATACCTGTGCGTTTGCTAAGCTTTCACTTTCTGCGATAACCAGTTTGTATTATTGGCTCTATAAATCTGAGTATGTGTTCAGTTGTGCTCAGAAATCAAATACGAGACCACGATATAGGAATCCAATGATGTGGTTCAGTGAGTGAAAGTCGTAACAATAATTAAGTGAACTTCATCCAAATATTTCGAATTACAGAAATGCACCTATTACGGATGCCTTTCAACTGAAGGGATTTTCTCGTATTCAACTTCCCATTCTGCGATTGAAACTCACTTTTTATATTCGACGGTCACTGTAAACTTCAAGCAATAATAGATGTATCTACAAGTTCATCTTCAATAGATATTACTTCATTAACATGTGAATTATTGCTTACCGCATCCTACCAATTCGTTTCGGTCATTCCAGTTATCAAAATCGATGTATTCTGGTGATTTGTTGGAGACTGCATTCTAACCATGAACGTCATCTTCTTCTTCACAATCGTCGTCTTCCTCTTTAACCATTTTCTTCTTCTTCATTATCATCATCTTCATCATACTCATGCATTTTCTGTATAGTCTCCATCATAATCATTATTTTTCCTTCTCATTCATTATCTCAACCACCTATTTTCATTAATATGCTGTTTTCTTTGGCTATAACATGTTAGTTTTCTTAATCTTGATCATCCTCGTCTCCTCTCAGAACAGATGCCTCAATCTCTGTAGTGACTGAAGAAAAGGTGTAATGGAAAGATGAAGTATGTGCTTCTGTTCTAACAAATCCTGGTGGTACTTCTTGTTTACAACCTTAGTCACAGCTCAATTAGGTTCTAAAATTGAAAACTATATAACATATCATTAATATCTCGATTAAGTGACGTTAATGGACTATATAATTATTGTTTTTAAAGTTACGCTATGTATTATTTCACTACGTTTATGATAGATGCTAGCAATCAATCTGAAAACTAATCCATGTAACAATTTTCCCTTAATTACTTTATACAAATTAATGTTATCTTGGCTAATTAAAATGTAGAATTATGCGTAACTATGTATATTATTAATAGAAGAATCGGTTTTCTTTATGGACTGAATTGCAGTATCATCATCAGATTCATTCCATATGTATTAGCAGCCTTCCTGATAATTCTTTTGAAACCTTGTTATACGTTTCTGAAATATTTTTGTCGAAATATTTTCTGGATGCCAGCGGCGGAACAATGACTAAGTTTTTTGGCACGCTGCAGGAGTGTTCTACTGCTGTTTGGGCTGCCTCGAGACGTCACGCGAGTGTGAAGACTGAGGAGGGGCCGGACAATGGAGGGGAGTTCCTTAGTGTCTGGAACACAAGGTTGTCCTGGACACTGGAGACTTCATTTGGAAGGACAGCAGGGTTTCCTATTTACAGGTGGCTACGTGAAGCATAGCCAAAGGCAAAGTTGTTTCCTTCATGTCATCTCAAATGTTGTTGTGGAAAAATCAATTTGGTGGAGCAAGGTTATTGCACCACGAAGGTGCTACTGGGATATCACGTTGCCATTACAACCATCACGCAGATGAGTTACGGATGAGTTTCTCTGTCTGCTGTATTAGCTAATAAATTGAGGTGCGCCCCATCACTATACTGTGATTTTTTTTTCTAAAATTCTAAGGTAGCGTCTCCGGTACCGTGTGTGTGCTTTGAGTGATTTAACTGTGGCAAACTATTGCACCACCCAGGCGGTATTTTTCCATAAACGGCGTCTGGTTTAAAATTACAGAGTTGGTATTCATTTAAAGGCGTGCTATTTAATAAAAGGGGTCATGTAATAACCGATTATTCATTGCTAAATCTGTCCATGCGATTAAGAGATGCAAAACATACATGGCTGCTTATTTATCTTAAATTATTTGCAATTGTTTCTAGGGCATTTGTGTGCGTGTTAAAATAGTTGTTTCGCTATTATAGAGCTTCAGAAGTTAAATCCGTTTACTCCATCGGAATTAGCGGAAAGACCTGTTGGGACTAGTATTCAACGTAAAATCCAACCTTCTGAAGGAAGATTCTCAGGAAGAGGTCTTTGCGCTTCTCAGTCACTGCCTGAGGATTTTGGTATACAGTAAGCACTGTAATTTAATCTTTGTCAGTGGCGCCTTTAATATTTTGAAGTTCAGTGTATTTTAATTGAATCCTAATAGTCTGTATTTTAGGAAGGTCACGCTCTTTGAAATATTTGGCGTGAGGCTACTAAATGCTTTTGATGTGTCATTGTTTAATTGAATCCTTGTGCCGTTAGATTATTTTGTAAGTACATGACATTCACTTATTTTGGTTTCACTTTTAACAGGTGTTTTGTGATCTGATGTAATTGTAGTACGAGTGTTTGATTTAAAGATTAAATGTCGTCAGGTTACCAATATGTGTCTTACGTAAATTGTTTGTAATGCAATAAATTTGTCAGTTTTCCTGCAGAGTCTGTTCTCCCTAGTTTACCATCACCAGATCCTTGTATCGTATATCATTTCAGCTTCTTTCAGCATTTTACTTCTTTTTGTAATATCCTAGGTCACCTTCACATAGGAAATAAACGTTATGAGCCTTCGTGTGATACTGGCAAATATGTAACAAATGTAGTCATTTTTCCATATATCATCTTTTTATGGTAGGATACAGAAAAGAATCAAATGAAACTTTACCCAAACACCTCAATACTTTTACATTGAAACAGAAGCAAAGTTCTCATGTGTTACAGTAAAACTGTAACAAGTTTCCCATTTTACAGCGAAATTGTAGACTATTGGCTCATGTTATAGTTAATTTGTACTAAATTTCCCAACACTACCTGATCCCATGTGTCTAAACGCCTATTAGTAGACATTAACATGAACAGTACCCATTCTTTGCCTCTACGAGAGATTTCAATCTATTAAGGATGGTTTCAGTGAGGTGTCTCACAGTCTGTGGAGAAGTGGTAGCCCATTCTTCCTTAAAGGCCAGAACCACTGAAGGTTGCGATGTTAGACATTTTGATGTGCAGTCGACAAACTAACTGATCCCGATGTTGTTCCATGGGATTGACAAGGGGAGGCCACGACGTTTGGAACTGGGATTTACTGCAAACTTCGTACACCCGTAGTACTCCACGAGGACGACAAAATGTGTAAGCAGAAGCGCGTACTTCTCAAGCGTTACTGAGAAAATCGCAAGATAATTTCGGTCGTCATATATATATATATATATATATATATATATATATATATATATATATATATATATATATATATATATATGCGTGGCTATTTTAAACATGAAGCGGCTGCAGCTGAGTGGTGCTGGCACGGTAGATCAGCGTGTTCGGTCAGAGCGTTAGCTACCCTTTATAATAAAGTAATTGAGCGAACGGATGAACGAACAAACTGCACGGGTGGCATTGGACGTCTGTCCTGAACAAATTCCACGAACAATATGGAACAAAACGTATTTTTTTTAAAATAGTGTTTGGCATTCAAGTCGCTGGATCGCTGGATCGAGTTCCGTTAGTCAGTCGTTTTTTAATTTATTTTCACAGTCTTTATTATTTACATTACAATTGATATAACGGCGAAAATAGGTGTAATCGGATGAACTTTTATTAAATTTACAATGTTATTTGGCAGTCTACTAATGTTTATTGTCATAAATAATGTAATATTCACAACTATCGACTAGTAAACGACCAAACGCATAAAGTGATACTGAAAATGTATGCTTGTCCGTGATTTGAGAAATCCGTTATACCTGGAAGGAGCCCGAAACGACTTGTTACTTCCACGTTTTGACCGGCACAGACGGCTTTCGAAAGACGTACAGTTAATCGTCGCTTTCGACGGTACGAACTGAAGTTGCTAGATGGTATTTTTCGTAAAAACGTGGAAAAAGTAAAGTTAAACGGCACCAGCTGCATTGAATAAATTCTATGTTTCGGCATACACAAGGTCTTTTGACGGTTTCCGTGGAAAAACAAAATTCGTCAACATTTTCAAAACCGTCTCTTTCAGACGATATTTTGGAAGCAAACCATGTTTAACGTAGTATTTCCTTAAAAAACGGCGCTGATAATCGGTTATGCAGTATCGAGTATATTTTAATAGTGTCTTCCGAGAAGCAATTTCTCGTTCTCTTTCGATTAAATACGAATAGTTTTGAAGACACGGACAATCATACATTTTCAGCATCACTTTATGCATTTGGTCGTTTACTAGTCGATAAATATTACATTATTTGTGATAGTAAAAATTAGTAGACTGTCAAATAACATTGTAAATTTAATAAAAAATTGTTCAAATGGCCTTGGGCACTATGCGACTCAACTTCTGAGGTCATCAGTCACCTAGAACTTAGAACCAATTAAACCTAACTAACCTAAGGACGTCACACACATCCATGCCCGAGGCAGGATTCAAACCTGCGACCGGAGCGGTCGCTCGGTTCCAGACTGTAGCGCCCAGAACCGCACGGCCACTCCGGCCGGCAAATTTAATAAAATTTCATCCGATTACACGTGATTTTCCCATTATATAAAGAGAAAAGAAAATGACTGTGTTGAAAATTAAAAGGAAAAAAAACAACAACTGACGAACGGAACTCTATCTAGCGATGGCTTGAAGGCCAAAAACTTAAAGAAATAAATAAAAAACAGTTATGTTTGTTCGTTGATCTGTTCGCTCAGTTTTTTTTCTATTTAAAGGGTAGCTAACGTTCTCACCGAGCACGCCAAGCTACGGCACCACGCGGCCGCAGCCGCTTTATGGTTAAAATAGCCACGCACAAATACATATTCGATGACCGAAATTATGTTGCGATTTTATCAATAACGCTTGAGAAGTACTCGCTACTGCCTACACATTTTGCTGTCCTCATGGAGTACTACGAGTGTACGAAGTTTACAGTAAATCTGCGTTCCAAACGTCGTGGCCTCCCCTTGTGAGTGCAGGACTCTGGGCAGTGTTATTCACCACAAACAACTGCTTCACAGATGCTGATTTATCACAGGTGCATTACCATGCTATTCGTAGTACACAGTGATGTAAAATGTCTTCTGTTGCAGCTACATTTTGTTGTCTCTTCGGGATGATAAGAGGACGAAGCTATGGAAAAAGCTTCATACTGGAATACCACCGCCATTGTGCAGTGTTTCACTGGCGATATATTCACGTAATGACAGATAACGATACATCACATTCTCACAGGTTACAGCATGTAAATCATTTCGAGTTACTCATGTCCAGTAATCCACTGCCTGGTAACATTCCTTTTTACACCTTGCCAACACTGCATAACAGTGACGTCACTGGTCTCTCCTGAACAACTCATTCTGCTGTTACTGTGACAACACAGTATTCCCCATCTTCCGTTGTTCTGGTTAGTCAGATTTTGTGACACGTGGTAGTCAATTCCGCATTGCATTTGCACGCATACGGAATGGAATGGTCACATTGACTCAGCAACGGGTAAAACAGGTGTCAGAATCTGGCTCCTTGGAATAATGCAACATATGTGATACCACTCTAAAAAGTCTTGCATACAAAACTCTTGCTAGAATATTACTCACGTTTGTGGGACTCAGAACAGGACTAAGAATGGGTATTTAACAGATGAAAAGCACGGCAGCATGAACGGTCACAGGATTTTTTAAGACCTGGGAAAGTGTCTCAACGATACTGAACTGGCAGACACTTCAAAATACAAACTATCTTATGAAAACCCTCCTAGAAGCCACCTAGAATCAATTTAATTGATGAATCTAGGAGTATATTGCAATCTCCTACTTACCACTCCTACAAGGATTGCGAATATAAGATTAGACTAATTACAAGCTCCTACAGAGGCAATTAAGAGAGGTTTGCAAAGTACAGATGTACAGCAAAATTGTAATATATTTCCGTTCGCGTTACAACGAAATTGTGAAAAATTGCCTCCCTCTAACAACCTGACCCACGTTACAACAAATCTGTTATAATTTTACCTCCATCAAAGAGCAAAATTGTGAGATATTGTCCACGCTGTACGAAAAAAAAACCAATACATTCCTCACCGTTTTACAACAAAACTGTAATCAACTGTCCTCTAGGTTGCTGCTAAACTGTAATAAATTCCTAAGTTGCATCAAAACCTGTAACAAATTTCCCTCCGTGTTAAAGCAAAACTGTAACAAATAATCCGTGTTACAACAAAAAACTGTAAAACTGCCTATCTCCAGCAAAGCACACAAATGCGAAGTGATTCGCAAATCATACACTGAAATGAAAAAAGTCATGGGATGCTTCCTAATGTCGTGTCTGCTCCCCTTTGGCCTTTGGCCTGGTGTAGTGCATCAGATAAATGGAGTGGAAGCCCCCCGCAGAATTGTTTAGTCACGCTGCCTTTATAACTGTCCATATGGCGGAAATGTTGCCGGTGCAGGATGTTGTGCACAAGTTAACACCTAGATTACTTCCCAGAAATGTTGAACATCATTCATACCGGGCGATCTTCAAACTGACCAGAATGTCCTGACATGGCACGTAGTCATCCGTAATAATTCTATTGTTGGGTGAACGTGAAGTCCGTGAGTGTATGGAAATGGTCTCCTGAACATAACCGTTTCCAGTCAATGAAGAGTTCACTTGGACCACAGGAACAAGTACATTAGATGTAAACACAGCCCACACTATTATTGAGTCACGCCCAATTTACATAGTGCCTTGTTGACAACATGGGTCAGCGGTTTCATAGGGACTGCGCCACACTCAAACACTACCATTCGCCGGCCGCTCTGGCCGCGCAGTTCTTGGATTTTCAGTCCAGAACCACGCTGCTGCTACCGTCGCAGGTTCGAATCCTGCCTAGGCCATGTATGTGTGTGCTGTCCTTAGGTTAGTTAGGTTTAAGTCTAGGGAATTGATGACCTCAGATGTTAAGTCCTATAGTGCTCAGAGCCACTTGAACCATTTTTGAACTTGTTTTTCATGTATCTAAATATTTATAACTTCATATCACCTGAACTATGAGTCGTACAATGATGTAATTTAGCAGGCAGTGTTGGTGGCATATGTGAATTTTTATGTAAGTTCTGTTGTAAATAAATTTAGTAATAAAGAAATAATACAAATAAAATATCATTCCTGAAGCTGCCGTTTTACTGCACGAACAGCTCAAATATAGTAGGCTATAAACTTTTTTTTCCTTTTAGCATTCTGCGTGTGTGTTGTCAGCAAGAAAAAAGTTCGAAAACATTTGAAATTAAGTGTAAAAGTTTGAATGAAGGCGCTGAGTGCTCTGATTCTCAAACAGTGATTGAGGAATATCAGGGCATTTTCGCGCCGTTAGCTACGCTACCGTGAGGTAAATAATACTTGCTTTGTCTCTTAACATATTAGCATAAGATTATACCTCACAATGAATAGTTTAGGAGAACATTTCTGTCAGTAACAAAGCAAAACATTGAAATCAGATTTCGGTTGCCCCTGGAAGCCGTTAGTTTGGCAACCCGTTGTTCCTGCATAGTGGCGCGCTCAACGAGTAAGGCATACTATTGTCTTCCTTTTTTCCTCGATCAATTTCAGTTGAAGGAATGCCTAATTTTTTGTGGTATATCGTGGAACATTTTCGCTTCTGCCCCTATAGTTTCATGATGTTCCCATTAAGTTCAGATAGGTGTCTGCACTATACCGCGTCTGTAACTGAGGTGCATTCCAAGTAGAAAACTTGTCTTTGAGTCTCTTCCTGCGGAAAACCAGCGCCTCACAGATTTGCGTAGGTGCTTGCAGCATATCAACGGAGACCTGGAAGTGAACAAAAGCACGGCGAATGGCTGGGCTTCTTGAACATCGCACAAGGTCGAGCCAACGTGTCCGATCTTCCGCGTGCCGGCCGGCCGCACGCGGCTGTGACTCCTGAAACTTTGGAACGTGCGAACGCTCTCATTCGACGTGATCGACGCTTCACAATCGAACACCTCGCTCCACAGCTGGACTTCTCTGTTAGTAGTGCTGACACACTCGTCCACAAGTTGGGATACTCATAGGCGTGTGCACGCTGGGTTCCCCGCCGCCTAAGACAATAAAGAGCTACCAACGACCATCTGTGCAGAATTGTTTGCCCATTACGAGGCTGATTGTTACAGTTTTTTTAGCAAAATCTTCAAAGGCGATGAAAAACCTGTTTGTCACCTCCAACCAGAAAGAGAAGGCAATCCATGGACTGGCACCACACTACCTCTCCTCCCAAGTAAAAGATAACATGCGTCCTCAGCCGGTAAAGTCATGGCTACGAGCTCCTGATATTCTGTAGGGTTTTTTCTGTTAGAAGGCCATCTCTCGTGGTGCAACGATCAACTCTGAAGAGTACTGCACTAACCTTAGGAAACTTTGAAGACGAATTCTGCGTGTTCGCCGCCACGAAAGTCCTCATGAATGCAGCATGATCTGACATAAATCAGTGTAGTGGTGCCATGCGGGCATACTGCCCCTCTTCCCCCCCCCCCCCCCCCCAAACAAGATGAGGCCATGTCACTGAAAGAATATTATGTTCAAAAATAGGATTTTGTAGCCAGCAGAATGGATAATAATACGGTGTACTGGAATTCCGAACAAAATGAACCTGCTTTCAGAAAAAAACTGTGTTGCTTTTCTTATCGAACTCCCCTCGAAGATAAAATTTTAATAACTGGGAGGAAGTCAAAACACACTATCATATTTCAAACATGAGTTTTTATTTTAGCCAGTTAGATGCTAGTCATTACTTATGTACATGCTCCACCGATTCTGTTCACAACAAACGTTATTTGTGTCAAATAAACGAACATAGAACAGATAATTCAAAATAATAACAAAATTTTTTTTCAACCTTTTTTTAACTGGCCATTTACAGGATCCTTCATGTGTAAATAGCTAACTATTTCCATTCAGTAATTTCTCTACTGCGCACTAGGAGTCTAAGGGGAAACGTCTTTAATCTACGTTCGAAAACTATTTCGCTGAAACTTCCTGGCAGATTAAAACTGTGTGCCGGACCGAGACTCGAGCTCGGGACCTTTGCCTTTCGCGGGCAAGTGCTCTACCATCTGAGCTACCCAAGCACGACTCACGCCCCGTACTCACAGCTTTACTTCTGCCAGTACCTCGTCTCCTACCTTCCAAACTTTACAGTTTTAATCTGCCAGGAGTTTTCATATCGGCGCACACTCCGATATAGAGTGAAGATTTCATTCTAGAAACATCCCGCAGGCGGTGGCTAAGCCATGTCTCCGCAATATTGCTTCTTCCAGGAGTGCTAGTTCTGCAAGGTTCGCAGGTGAGCTCCTGTGAAGTTTGAAAGGTAGGAGACGAGGTACTGGCTGAATTAAAGCTGTGAGTACGGGGCGTGAGTCGTGCTTGGGTAGTTCAGTTGGTAGAGCACATGCCCGCCAAAGGCAGAGGTCCCGAGTTCGAGTCTCGCTCCGGCACACAGTTTTAATCGGCCGGGAAGTTTGATTCTACTACTGCCAACATACATTGCACGAAAGGATCGCGAAGATAAGATACAAGAAATTAGGGCTCCTGTGGAGGCATAGAGACAGTCGTTTATCCCCCTGGCTATATGCTAGTGGAATAGGAAAAGAAATCAGAAGTAGTGGTACATGGTACCCTCCACCACGCACCGTATGGCGGTTTCGGAGTGTCTTTGTAGATTTAGATGTAGGAAAGCAATTCAGATTTCTACCGGATTGTATTTATGTGGTAATGGATCTAAGGAGGAGAAAATAGAATATGAAAAGCATTTACATTGTTTAACACAAACTACAGGTGCATACATTTCGGCTTAAAGTCATTTTTCGCGACTCTTTCAGTTCGGACGTGCTACTATGCTGCTGTGGCACCGCCATGTCCTACGGCGTGACAGCGGCAGAGAGACACGGTAAGTGCTTCCGACACACCGTGCCTGCAAGTGCAGTGTGCAGTTGTGGGTCAATAGAGCGCGCCCCAGGAGGTCTGCCCAAGAAGCGCTGGCGTGGGTGGCGCAGGGGGCGGCTGGGGGCGGCGTCGGCGGTGCCGTCCCAGGTCGGGCCGGCTATTCCCGGAGGCAATATTTATGCCGTATTGTATGCACTTGGCGTCCGCGCCGTCGCGGCGCAAGCCGGCCATTTTTCCCCCAGCCGCTGTGCAGTGCCCGGGCACGGAGCGCCGAATTTGTTCCCGCAAGCGAATCACGCCCCTCCAGCAACAGCTGGCCCCGCTGTCCAACACCGGTTTTATTTTTTTCCTTTCTCATTCCTTTTTTTTCTCGCATTGGGTTTTCCCAATGTTTTGTGATACAGTTACAAAATCGTCCCCGAAAATAACAAACGAAACAATCTCGGCTCAAAAAATATCCCGCTCTGTGCTGCCACATTGCGCTCGCGTGCTCTCTCTGGGGAATATAACCTCCAGGTATGCAGTTCAGAGAATTCACGATTTCAGAGAACTCTCATATTAATAGCAAAATTCCACGTTCACGGGAGGAGCAAAGCATCTGCTATTTGATACGACATCTGGAATTTGTCTCAGACCTTCGTTGATGGTTCTTTCCTTAATATTTCCTTCGCCATAACTGTTTTTCATCTGCTAATTCTCCTAAATGCCACACTGTAAAATATTGCCAGAATGATCTTTCGTTGATACAGTAGATGAGTAATGGACTGTGCGTAGTACCACTTGTTTATAGGAATATCTCTGACAAGTATATCACAAATAGAGAGCGATAACATGAGTAATACGAGGGTCACTCCAAAAGAAATGCACACTATTTTTGTAAAAATACAGTTTTCATTCTGTATGTGTGAAAGTTTTACAGTGCGTAGATACATCCTTTCCACTTGTTTTCAAACTTAGTTCAACATGTTCCCGTGAGTGGCGCTGTCACAGCATATCTTCAAGATGGCTGGTAGACTTGACGTTCGTCAGAAGCAACGTGCTGTCATAGAATTCCTGTGCTGTTAAAACGAGAGAGTGGGAAACACACACAAGAGGTTGAAAAAAGTGTATGGAGATTCTGCTGTCGATCGCAGTACAATTAGTGGGTGGACAAGCTGGCTACGTGATGAAAGTGGGCACGGCAACATTGAGGATTATCCTCACAGCTTCAGGCCTCGTACTGCACACACTCCAGACAATGTGCAGAGAGTTAACGGATTGGTTACTGCTGACCGACGCATCACAGTGAACGAATTGTCTCGCTACATTGGGATAGGTGAAGGAAGTGTTTGCAGAATACTGAAAGTGTTGTCTCTATAAAGGGTTCGTGCCAGGTGGGTTCCCAGGATGTTGACGCTGGCTCACACAGAAACAAGAAAAACGGTAAGCAGTTAAATTTTGGAACAGTACGAGAATGGTGGACATGAATCTCTTGGAAAAATTGTGACAGGTGATGAAACATCATTTTTCACCAGAGACAAAGAGGCAATCAATGGAGTGGCATGATGCAAATTAACCAAAATAAAGAAAAAATCAAAACATCACCTTCTGCTGGAAAAGTTATATCTAGGGTGTTTTTCGACTCCGAAGGACTCTTGCTTCTGGACATCATGCCAAGTGGAACCACCATAAATTCTGATGCATATGTGACGACACTGAAGAAACCTCAAGTTCGAATGTGTCGTGTTCGACCACATCGGCAAAAACAGGATGTTTTTCTGTTGCACGACAATGCACGGCCACAAGTCAATCAAAAACCCATGGAAGCGATCATAAAACAGGGTTGGACAACACTGAAACACCCGCCTTACGGTCCTGACCTGGCTCCATGTGACTATCATCTCTTTGGGAACTGAAAGACTCTCTTCGTGGCACAAGGTTTGAAGATGATGACTGCCTTGTGTACGCTGCCAAACAGTGGCTCCAACAGGTTGGTCCAGAATTTTACCGTGCGGGTATACACGCGCTGGTTCCAAGATGGCGTAAGGCCGTTGAGAGGGATGGAAATTATGTGGAGAAATGAAATATTGTTCCTAAGGGATGTATCTACATACTGTAAGACTTTCAAATAATAAAAGATGGATATTAAAAATATAGTCTGCATTTCTTTTGGAGTGACCCTTGTAATTCTAGCTTATCTTGAAAATTGGAAAATTTTAGGTAGGCATTTACTGAACACCATATCTGGTAAGTGATCTACGTGTACATCTATCTACCTTGCATATGATAAACGTCTGCTCACATCGAGGAAGTGAGATCAATATAAGTAGTCGAGTGCGAGTCAGACACAAACAAACATACACAATCACGTACATTAATTTTTAAGTAGCATATGAAAATATAAGCCAGACTGTTTACAGTACTTCTTTTTAAGCCTTCTTCACTTATAAAGGTTGGCATTTCTCTTACAAGTACGTTCATTGCTATATAAACTATTTTCGCTTTAGGAGCCACAACCGTATTGTAAATTAGTTGACCGCGGTGCTTGGTGTAGAATGGAATTACCACTAATTGTTTCCCACCGCGTTTACCCCATACATTGACTTTGAAAAATATTTATCTACGGCATATAACCCAAGTTCTCTCCAAATGTCCTGTTTGTAGTAGCAACTGTGTAGGCTGGCTGACGAGGTGCGGAACTGAAACGCTCTATGTCTAGGCACAAGCAATGTACCGCTAATTTCTCCTTCTTAGGGACTGAATTTTGGAAAATTCTTCCTTAGTGGATGCCTCTTATTGAGTCATTAGTCTTCTGACTGATCCGGCCTGCCACGAATTCCTCTCCTGTGCCGACCTCTTCATGTCAGAGTAGCACTTGCAACCTATGTCCTCAATTACTTGCTGGATGTATCCCAATCTCTCTCTTCGTCTACAGTGGATGCCTACGTTACATAAATAATATTCCTCCAAAATTTAAGTTTCTGTAACCAAGGGTCTACACTCGTCGTTCATTCGGTAGACGAACATTCAATTCATTCCTCAACATTCTCATAAAGATATCAAATTTCTAGTTCCAAATATGCTATTGTCCTAAAATAAATAATTGGGATTATGGCCATTTAGAAGCGTAAAAAGGAACTCGGTAAATTCGTGAAAAGCAGGAACATGTTATATACCAAATAAATAATCTATAAAGAAATTTTTAAAAAACTCATTTTAGACGGTGATGGAGAAACAATTGCTGGAATAATTTAGCATTTTACCTCCAATGTAGGTAGCCTAGAGAGGAAGCGTTGCCGTTGCCAGTATTAAACAAACCGTAAGCTACAGCCTGGCCTACACGGCAAGTTGTATATGCCCAGTCCCGCAAACAAGATGTAACGAGTTACCCCGACTGAAATGTTGGGGGGCTGGAAGTATATTTTTAAAACCGAACTACAATAACCAGAAATACTACATTCTGTTTGAGCCGTTTGTGTCCAAATTACAATTATCGTTAATTTTTAAACATTTTCATCCACTATCTAAGCTCCTGTAGGTCATTAATACCCAGTTCGATTCCCTTACAATTCATTATTATTCACACAGATGATTTTTTTTTCAAATATTTGCACAGATTAATTTTTTTTCCAACATAAGCATGGAGGAATGCCAGTAACAACACTGACTTAGATGTTTCTGTAACGTAAATCAGTATGAGAGTTAAAGGCATTTTCATTGGCTCTGTTTTGCGGTGCGAAAAATCTCAAGTTTTTCGAGATTATTTAGAATATCACCATTTCTTTCCCTGCGAAGTATTTGGACTTTAGTGGTTGTATTGGATATTGTGTGTCCTGTCCCCTGAAAATTATTGGGCTGAAGCGAATGTGATGAAGCTCCTTCTTAGGATCCCAGTAGATATTACTAGAGCTTAAGGCCAGTTGGCGGTGGTATGGTGAATGCTGCAGCAGCAGCAGTACAGTGCACTGACATTCTGCTATTGGCGAGCAGAGAGCATTAGAATAATACTACCATGTACATGAGAATCGGAATAACTTCCACGCCGCTGTTGTTGTGACGAACTTTCGATCGTCCTATTGACCCATACCGAGGCGTTGGTCTGATTGGCTATTCAGATGTGGATAAGACAATTTGGCCCATGGCTCGTCTAGAGTAATGATACAGCATCAGAAAACATTTTCTTCGCTTTCATAGCTCTCCAAGTGGCTACAAACATCCTTGTACAGTAGCTAAGAAGGCTATTCTTAAAGTAAGGTCCGATCAGGCGCGAAATGGAAACCACTGTGAAAACTTGACAAAGCTTTGCACAGATGTGTTGGGTAATATCTATAGTACGGCCGATGATCGCGTCACACCGCTCTTTACAGTTCTGAGCGTGCAGTGGGCACGTAAATGTGCCTATATAAGTAGTGACTTAAGCCAAGTATGAGTGCCTGCGGCCGTGCGGTTCTAGGCGCTTCAGTCTGGAACCGCGTCACAGCTAGGGTCGCAGGTTCGAATCGTGCCTCAGGCATGGACGTGTGTGATGTCCTGAAGTTAGTTAGGTTTAAGTAGTTCTAAGTTCTAGGGGACTGATGACCTCAGATGTTTAGTCCCATAGTGCTCAGAGCCATTTGAACCATTTTATGAGTGCCTGTGAGAGATTTCGCCTGATGCCATGCAGCCCACATAACAGAACTGTCATGCATATCCTCGTTCAAGATAATCCCAATTCTCGGCCGCACACTGCAGGGGCAATGAAGAAGCTCCCGCAGCATTTTCGATGGAAAGTGTATGGTCACTCACCACACAGCCTGGACGTGGCTCGCTCTCATTTTCGTCTCTGCTCACATGAACTGCCGGCTATAAGGACAACATTTTTCCACAGACAACGAACTGTAGACCAGCTTAGGGAACTGGCGGAAAGCACAGGCGGCTGCCAGCCGTGGCGAGGATATTAGGCAGTTGGTACCACTCCTCAGCGTCTAGGGGTGCCAACCTCGCAGACAGACATCATATCTGTCGCAGCAAAGACCGCTATCTATAGCAACAGCACGTCATGTGCTCTCACAGCAACATGCGGATATCCATCTGCTACTGGCTTTTTAGGTCACCTCTGGACCGTGGTAAGTCTGTTACGCCCAACGCCTCTTGTCAGCCGCTTCAGCAGTGCACTTGCGGCGCAACCAGCTGGCAGTACCAGCAGTTCGTTTCAGTGCTGCATACCTGTAGATCCGGCCCATCTCGTCCCAGTCTGCACCACAAGCACGTCAGCCGTCACACGCCGGCAGCACCAGTTCAGTAACGTTCAAGGTCTTCACGCCGCCAACTACCACTACTCCAAGGATCGTCGTGTGGACAGCTCACAGACAACGTCACAGGGAGAGAAATTTTTCTGGTAAGTAGATGTGTAGTTAATCGTCCAAGGACATTACAAATGAGTTTAGTTTTGTTAATAAAGTTATTCTCTTAAAAGTATCTACAATCACTCCGCATTACGAGGATACTTAATCAATTGTGACGCAATAGTTCTTGCACCCAGGCGTCCCTCCGAAATGTTAAAGCGACCCTTTTTCACTGCCAAAGGGGCTACCTTTTCGAAGATTGATGTACACATTTTGATGCTCCTCGTTGAAAGCTTTTATCTACATTGCCTGTGTTCTGTCAGGCAGTACAAATTACACCAAAACTGTCGAATACCTTAGTGGCGCTGTCGTTCAGTGCGTTCTATGTCCATTCTGTTTTTATCCCTCACCGTTGCTCTTGTTTCGTAACAGCACTCGATTAGTCCGTGGGCTACACGTCGCTCTGTTCTTCTCGTAACTGCGCACGCACGCCATGTGGCGAATTTGTTTCAGCCGTGGAAAGCGTGTTATAAGCGACATCATTTTGATTCCTGCCCTTTGTGTCTCAACGACACTTTTTATGCAGTCAATGTTCCAACTCCCGTTCTTCTTTAGACATGTACACCTCCTGATAAAATATCCGGATACACCTACATAATACGGCATTTATAACGGAGACTATTGAAGAATGTGGGGAGTATTGTGTTGTAATTAGAGAAACAGTAACAGCAGAATGAGTCTGTAAGGACAGCTCAGTGACTTGACGGTGAGCTTGGATGTCAAATCAAACACTTTTTAGCCGTCTAGTTTCCAGACTTATTTTATATGGCTACGAGTTTCGGCGATTTACTACTCCATCTTTAGGCACCTGACCGACAAGTAGGAAGATTCCACCTCGGTTCTGGTCAAAACAGGAGCCAGCGTTACTGGTATTAGTAGATTTATGCTTGCTATTGCGATCATTTTAACCATCATCTGTCGCCTGTGGAAAACTAGACGGCTGAATGGTGTTTGATTTGACATCTTGTATCGAACAACCGAGTTCCGTAACCGTCTCTGAAAAGATGGACATACAGAGACCTGAACGTGGACTAGTTATCGCAAGGAACTCAGAAAAAAAATTGTTTAGTGATATTTAAACGCTTCTAAAGCGTCCGTGGTCGACTATTGAGAGTGTGCCTGTGAAGTGGATACTTGGAGGAACAACCACAGCAACCAGGCAGATGTCATGTACGACGGACAGGGACCCACTAACGTTGCGGGGGTTACTGTAAAATGTCGGCCAGGTGCGAGTAGAACTTAAGCTCTCGGGTTTCCGTACAAACTTTATGTACATAGACAGTTCATCACAATCCCAGGAATTAAGAATCTCGACGATTTTGGCCTCTTGTCGAAATTGACATTGGCCAGTTATCGCTCACGGGAATTCAAGACTTACGAGAATATTCTCAAGTCTTAACAAATGACAGAAGAAATACTTTTTGTGTGATATAATTAGAAATGTAAACTTTCTCATTTTTTTCTTTTGGTTGTTCTAGGAACCTCACTTTTCTTCAACCATCTTAAGTGCTAGCCAACAGGAAGTGTCCAATAGGTTTTGACGAGTGTGTCTGCGAATAACATATGTGACTGAAATGGCTTTATCTTTTGACTGCAGTGACTTAGAAACCTCAAATGTTTACTCCGCCAAGGGACCATCAACCTTAGCAAGTGACAAACTTTTACTTGGTGCGTTCATCCGTTCGTGAGAGAAAAGGGTCCTAGCAGACGGAAGAGAAACAGTCGGGCAAGTGAACAAGAAACATTTTTCGTGAAAATTGTTACAAATTATCACTTCTCTCATTTTACCTTTACCAGTTTTTTGAAACCCTTCTTCTTGCCACATTCCTATATTATAGGGAAACGTTAGGTACCGTATAGGTTTTGCTGACTGAGGTTGCGAGTATGAAAATATGTGACTATCTTTTGATAGCACTGATTAGAAGCTTACATTACATCGTTAAGTGACAATAGACCTTAATATGAGACATAAATTTTAAATTTATACTTATACCCGTTCCTGTGGAAATGGTGTTCAGAAAGACAGACGGGGACACACACACACACACACACACACACACACACACACACACACACACACACACACACACACACGATTGGATAATCACTGTCAATTTTTTCTTGTGATGTAATTACAACTTACAACTATCGGAGTTTTTTGCTTTCACTATAAAAAATTGGTTCTTTCCAAATTTTATGATTCTAGATCAATGGAAGTACGCTTTGGTATCTGATCAGTGAGTTTACGAGTATCAGTATATTTGATATAAAAGGCCGTATATTTTGAGTGAACTGACATAGAAGCTCCAATTTCTTGAACCTCCAAGGGACTATAGGCTTGATATGTGAGGTAGATTTTTACTCGTTCCTGAAAGAAAAAGGTTTTTAATAGTTGGACATGCAGACAGGTGGAAAAGAGTTATCCGCAGAGGGTTCCGTTTTTTAATCCTGCGAAAGTATGGGCTTTCAATACTTCACTGATACAGAGACACCTCTTCATGTTTCGTCGTGCAATATCTGGTCCATTGAATTTGGAGCGTGCAGCCCCACACATTCTATTCCCGTTTTTAATATTTTGCTATTTACCTTTCCCTCCCGCCAGAGGTTGGAGTCCTCCCTTGTGCTTGGGTGTGTGTGTTGTTATCAGCATAAGTTAGTTTAAGTAGTGTGTAAGCCTAAGGACCGATGACCTCATCAGTTTGGTCCCTTATGAATTCACAAACATTGAACATTTGGTATTTACCTTTCCACCACCTTAACCGAAATATTGATGATGCGGCACACTCTCCGTCCTTTTAAACACTGATATACTTCGCATGCAGCTGCACACACATGAACTGAATATGTGGATATGCGATCGACCCACGCTGGAAAGTCTATGTGTCACAATGTGCTTCACTGTATCTATGACTTTAAAAATGTCGAAGAAAAACGTCGGATCCCATGATTTCGCCCCAGGTTAATTAATTAAATTCTTTGCCAAACCAGGTTCAGCTGCTTCTGTTGCCATCGAGACCCAAACAGATGAAACTGGCACTAGAATTTCAACATAGAGTGACGCGCTTTTCGATGTAGTGGTCTGCCAAGCCCGATATATTTGTCTGTGAGAGCAGTTCGGTGTTGCTCACATCTTTAATGGACTGTGCAATTCGTCTGTCGGTGGCCACACACGCAGGAGATACTGCAAACTCTAATCTTGCGGAGCATCAGCGTTAGAGCATTGTCGCCAGGCAGTATACTCTGCATAAAAAGGTAGAAATATTCGAAGAAGAAACAGAATTTACGTGACTGCGAGCCCAAAGTTTAATAGATTCAGACACCATATTCAATCTCCAGCACAATTCAAGTCGTTGGAACTCAGATGTCGGACATGCTGCATATAGAATGACTTTTTATTTGAGTTGTTCCCTGATGTTAATTATTTTGAAAAGATTTCACAGACACACGATGCTTTTGGAAGAAGGCAACATGCATTAAGTTCAAATTTGTGTTAATTCCTAAGGGACCAAACTGCTGAGGTCATCGGTCCCTAGACTTACACACTACTTAAACTAACTTCTGCCAGGAACAACACTCGCACCCATGCCCGAGGGAGGACTCTAATCTCCGGAGGGAGGGTCTGAGAAGTCCGTGACATGGGCCTCAAACCCCGTGGCCCTTCCACGCGGCTATGCATTAAGTGTTATTTCCTGTAAGTGCTAATCGCGAAGTATTCTAAAGATGTCATTGTGCTTAATAAAATGCCAATCGTGTGTTCATTATTCTCATTATCATAATTCCTCCACTGTTACTTAAAAAGACAACAGCAAATGCTAAGGAAAGGTTACTGTTCATGTTAGTTCGAGCTGCTTTTGTGTCATTAAAAGGATTAAATACAATGGCAGAGTATTTTCTTATACATTTATAAATATGTGGTGAAGTTTACCTACACCATTAGACGTACCATAATTGTGATTAAACACGCACCGTCCGCTTTGGATACTTCGGCTTACAGTATGCTGGCTGGTAACTTGTCTGGAGCTTTTACTAGCGTTCGTCTTAATATCATGTAGAACTCCGTCCTTCAAATCTGATGTACGTTGAGTCCGCCACCTCCCTGTGGGTTGGTCTGTCTGAAAGGAACCATGTTAACCCAAACGCTCAGAAATGTCTTCAAATATTGTGTGAGGTGGTTGGTTTCTGGGATTGTACTTCTCCTAGTATAGCCGTTTCTATCTGCTTTTCCGTACACAAACACCTTCTCGGCAAGTTTCCGACATGAAAATTGGACGACTCGATTACAGTGTGCTACGTCCAGTATACAGCCAGCAACACTCAAGGAAAACACGGCATGTGGTCCGAATAACATACATTCGTCACCGCCATCTACGGTGACAACGATGCATTTCCGGACACATGTTCATAGGAACTTTTTTTGCTCTATTTACAGTTTTGACACCATCTCTATGGTGTGACGGCTTTATTAATGTTCACAAAAGGTTAATCTGATAAAACAACGTGTTAAAATAGATGCAATAACCGCACTTCACCACATAATGGTTTATTTTGGGTACATGCTACCGAGCAAGGTGGCACCGTGGTTAGTACACTGGACTAGCATTCGGGATGACAACAACTCAAACCCTCGTCCGGCCATCCTGATTTCCCGTAATTGCCCTAAGTCGCTGCAGGCAAATGATGGCATGGTTCCTTTAAACGGCACGGCCGACTTTCTTCGCCAGCCTTACCTAATGCTAATGGGGCTGTTGACCGCGCTGTTACGTCTCCTACCCTAAATCAACCAACCAACCAGGTACTTTAAGTGCGCAGACAGAATAGAAATCTTTTATCAGTTGCGCAGGTAAAAAATAGTTATTGAACTTAAATGAACTTAAATGAACTTAAATGAACTTTTTGAGAAAATTAGAAACAGGATTCATTAGCAAATTAATCCAGTAGACCGGTTTTATAGCAGGGCACAGTTTTCATTATGCAGAATTTAGAAGTGCGTATAGTTGTTTGATGAGAAAGCCTTTCTTAGTACTTTTGATAATGTCTCTTAATATTTATTACGTCTTATTTGCACATAGTCATCTGAAGTTTAGATTAACTTGTACCACACACATCAAAAGTAATTTGCACAAATACCTTCGTGTTCAACCCGCCAGGTAAGCCGAGAGTGCTAATGCGCTGCTTCCTCGACTCAGGTAGGTGCGTCGGCCCCTGATCGAATCCTCTCGGCGGATTAACGACGAAGGACCGGTGTGCCAGCAAGCCTGGATATTGTTCTGAGACGGTTTTCCACATCCCACTAGGCGAATGCCGGGCGGGTCCCCACATCCCGCTACAGTTACACGATTCGCAGACATTTGCAAAACGTTCGCAGTTTTTCATGGTTTATACTAGACACAGACTGCTCTGGTACACTATTTACGTTGAAGGGGGGTACGAAGTGGTGACAATAACAAACTTCGTGTTTAAAAGGAGAGGGGGGAGGGGGGTAAGGCTATTCTAAATCATAATATGTAATTGGAATTTAAAAGTTACACTGTATCGATGTAAAACGTAATAGCTGTATCGCTTTCATTCACTTTCGGTAATATAACCTGCTGACAAAACTCTACCATCTGAGTGAGCAACATGTATGAGACAGGCGAAATACCCTCAGACTTCAAGAAGAATATAATAATTCCAATCCCAAAGAAACCAGGTGTTGACATGTGAAAATTACCGAACTATCGTTTAATAAGTCACAGCTGCAAAATACTAACTCGAATTCTTTACAGACGAATGGAAAAACTAGTAGAAGCCGACCTCGGGTAAGATCAGTTTGGATTCCGTTCAAATGTCGGAACATGTGAGGCAATACTCACCCTACGACTTATCTTAGAAGCTAGATTAAGGAACGGCAAACCTACGTTTCTAGCATTTGTAGACTTAGAGAAAGCTTTTGACAATATTGACTGGAATACCCTCTTTCAAATTCTTAAGGTGGCAGGGGTAAAAAACAGGGAGCGAAAGGCTATTTACAGTTTGTACAGAAACCAGATGGCAGTTAGAAGAATTGAGAGACATGAAAGGGAAGCAGTGGTTGGGAAGGGAGTGAGACAGGGTTGTAGCCTCTCCCCGATGCTATTCAAACTGTGTTTGAGCAAGCAGTGAAGGAAACAAAAGAAAAATTCAGAGTAGGTATTAAAATCCATGGAGAAGAAATAAAAATTTTGAGGTTCGCCGATGACATCGTAATTCTGTCAGAGACAGCAAATGACTGGAAAGAGCAGTTGAATGGAATGGATAGTGTCTTGAAAGGAGGATATAAGATGATCAACAACAAAAGCAAAACGACGATAATGGAATGTAGTCGAATTAAGTCAGGTGATGCTGAGGAAATTAGTTTAGGAAATGAGACACTTGAAGTAGTAAAGGAGTTTTGATATTTGGGGAGCAAAATAACTGATGATGGTCGAGGTAGAGAGGATATAATATGTAGCGTTTTTGAAGAAGAGAAATTTGTTAACATCGAGTATAAATTTAAGTGTCAGGAAGTCATTTCTGAAAGTATTTGTATGGAGTGTAGCCATGTATGGAAGTGAAACATGGACGATAAATAGTTTGGACAAGAAGAGAATAGAAGCATTTGAAATGTGGTGCTACAGAAGAATGCTGAAGATTAGATGGGTAGATCACATAAATAATGAGGAAGTATTGAATAGGATTGGGGAGAAGAGAAGTTTGTGGCACAACTTGACAAGAAGAAGGGATCGGTTGGTAGGACATGTTCTATCAAGGGATCACCAATTTAGTATTGGAGGGCACCGTGGAGGGTAAATATCGTAGTGGGAGACCAAGAGATGACTACACTAAGCAGTAGGTACTGGGAGATGAAGAAGCTTGCACAGGATAGAGTAGCATGGAGAGCTGCATGAAACCAGTCTCAGGACTCAAGACCACAACAACAACAACCTCCTATATCCAAATTTCCCAGCGTTATGTCAATTACATATCTTCTGAATAGCCATGATAAAGGTTCGGCCGCCGGTAGGTTGGACAATAGCAGTGGAGGCCAGTGGTCTGGGCACACTGATGAAACGTACAGCATGCCAACGACCACACTCTCACAGCACCGTATCTTTCTATTTGGGATTGCATCCCTGGAGGGCGTAGCAGCCGGTGGAGCGAGACCTGGAAGCCGTGGCCAGGGAACTTCCACCTCCGGCACTTCCCCCAACCCCCACCCACCCCCAACATCTGCCCATCTGTTCCGCTCCTCTCTCCCGCACGCTACCAGACACCGGACAACCCAGCGGGCCGCACGTGCTGTTTCCCAGCGGTGTTTGCTGTCGAGGCCCGGCGCAACAAATTCCTCCCCAAGGAGTCGCCCTGCGTCGCCCGGGGTGGCAGGCAGTCGCTAAATGTAATTTTGTGGGCCAGCGGTGGTTCGCCTTCCCGGCTTTGCAGGGCCCAGGCGTTTAGGGCGGAGTGTTAAAGCTGACTGCTCTTCTAGGGTACGAGACATCGGCATTCGTTCGCAATGTACCTCACGCGACGTCGACGATCACGGCAATGATTACTCGAACGCTCATCTCGTATTGCTTTAGAAAATGGAGGAACATCGTTGAGTCGTTCATTCGCTCTTAATATCATGCTTCGTATACTTTTAAGCAATCCTTGGTGGAAGGTAACTCGTACCAGCATCTCGACGTCGGCACAATACACCACGCAATATACAATGCTGATCAACAGTCACGTGAAGACTGATCCATTTCCATTGCACGAGAAACTGGAAAGATACTGAATTTTGTACTGTGTCAAGTATTTGTCCCCAGTAAATTAGGTTTCAGCACCTACGGTCCTATGCACCAACTGAAATGACGAGAGTGGCCACTCTGCATGCAGACACCTCAAGGTCATACCTGCTTCCTGCAGTCCGCTTGCGCTAAGCGCTGTCATTCACCTGCCTCGTCTTTGTTGCACCATGTACCATTACCGCTGCACCAGCTCAATGTTCTAGGTTTGTGCCCAATATCCTTTGGTTGCTCACGTGTGGGTTCACTATTCCGAGGAGCAGTGCATAACATGTGTTTGGTAGCGAGCGACATGCGGGAGCAAGGAGCTACATGTACTGCCACTCTGTTCGGCGTGCATAAAGGGCGAAAGTACTGTGGAAAACAATATAAAATTGTTGTTTTGAAAGTACTGAATATTTCTTTTACTGACCTGATCGGTAGCGAAGGGGCCAGGAATAATATAAATTTTGCCAAGTTGATAGGATGACAACAATACCCATTATTCCTGAATTCCTGAATCCTAGTGCACGAATATCGGCAGAATCTCTACCTGTTAGCACGTGTCTTAATTCTCCAAAACAGGGATAAAACTGGAAACAGAATTTATGGAATTTGATGACTTTGACTAAAAGTACCTAGAATTACACTGAAGAGCCAAAGAAACTGGTACACCTGCGTTCTCGCGGGGTCTACGCGATATTATTCCGAAGTGCTACAGCACGACGTAGCATGGACTCAACCAATGTCTGAAGATGTGCTGGAAGGAACTGACACCATGACTCCTGCAGGTCTGTCCTTAAATCTATAAGACTACGAGGGGGTGGATATCTCTTCTGAACAGCACATTGCAAAGCATCCCAGATATGGTCAATAATGTTCATGTCTGGGGAGTTTGGTGGCCAGCGGAAGTGTTTAAACTCAGAAGAGTACAGGAGTTATGGACGTCTGGGCTGTGGCATTGTCCTGCTGGAATTGTCCAAGTCCGTCGGAATGCACAGTGGACATGAATTGATGAAAGTGATCGGCGGCCGCGGTGGTTTCGCGGTTCTAGGCGCGCAGTCCAGAACCGTGCGGCTGCTACGGTCGCAGGTTCGAATACTGCCTCCGGCATGGATGTGTGTGATGTCCTCAGGTTAGTTAGGTTTAAGTAGTTCTACGTTCTAGGGAACTAATGATCACAGCATTTGAGTCCCATAGTGCTCAGAGCCACTTGAACCATTTGTTTGATGCAAGTGATCAGACAGGATGCTTACGTACGTGTCACCTGTCAGAGCCGTATCTATACTCGAACTGCCCACACCTCGCAACATTATACAGACTCCACATTCTTGAACAGTTCCCTGCTGACATGCAATATCCATGGATTCATGAGGTTGTCTCAATACCCGTACACTTCAATTCGCTCTATTCAATTTGAAACGAGACTCTTCCGACCAGGCAACATTTTTCCAGTAATCAACAGGTCTAATGTAAACTTTTCCTAGTGGTGAGGAGCACGGGGTGATTGTAAGTGCTAACTCACTAACTTCAACCATTCTAAAATATTTATTACTACTGATATTCAGGCCCTTCAGGCCGAGTGGCGACGTCACTACCCCTTTTTGGATATTAAATTTGTTTTGTTAGCTTGTTTCATAAAAGAAATACCTTTGGTATATTAATTTGTCTTTTGGTCTTTACTGCTCCTTCTGACGAGGTAAATTAACTGTTGGTTTTGCATTCTTGTAACATTATCAAAACAGCATTTGTGGTTATATTTGATTTGCTCTTCTGGCCATATGATTAAAGTCATTCTTTTCAGTAACTTATTATATTGGTCAATAATTAATCAAAGAGGTCGGGTCCTTCAGACTGTGATTATCTCATTATGTTGAATCTTAAGGTTGTCATTCTGACATTACAGTTGTAAATGTTCTAGGCGCTTCAGTCTGGAGCTGTGTGACCCCTCCGGTCGCAGGTTCTAATCCTGCCTCGGGCCTTGACGTGTGTGATGTCCTTAGGTCAGTTAGGTTTAAGTAGTTCTAACTTCTAGGGGACTGATGACCTCAGAAGTTAAGTCCCATAGTGCTCAGAGCCATTTGAACCATTTGTAAACAAGGGCATTTTTAATGTTTAATAAAATTAAATTGAGTTTGAAACCGTAACCTCAACCTTTGAGCTCTACTTACCTTACGTTTTGTTTACGTTTTCCCATACCACGATGTATCAGCCAAGGTATCACAAAACCACTAGCAAAAATATATTTTACTCGACCTCGACGGAAATATTGGCCTGAACGTACATACAGTTACTTCTGTATGGCGTATATCGGCGATTTTGGTGATCGGTGTAGTGATGAAAAGTCACCAAGAGCTGAAAATAAAAAAATAAAAATTTGGGAGGTAGGAAATATACTCTGTCGTATTAAGTCGTGCCATGGAAACTGAAATCCCGGTGGAGGCATAGAAGTACGCGCAAAGGAGACTAGCGTAAATAAAATGCGTTCATAGGTGACTTAATACAGTAATGATGTAGCATATGTTACCAAAATTAATTTCATAGTTTTCTTAATAACTTTCTCGCTGCAAATTTCTACAAATCCAAAAGGACGCAAATTCAGTAGTGCAACATTTTACGTTACTCAGGTGGAACAGTTTCATTCCTCTTATGGTATTTCACCTTTTACCTCGTAACCCTCTGCCAGGCACTTTAATGTGAATAGCAGAGTAATCACATAGATGTAGATATACAACACTTTTACGTTTTCACGATAAAATATGCATCACATGCATCTGTAAACTATGACAATCTTTGTAATTAATTTTCAGTCCAAATATATCAATGAATGTGGCTCTTCCACAGGTTGACGTAAAGAAATATTTTTCTCAAAAATTTCTCGTAACGTTACTTTCCATTTTTTTCGTAGTAGCTGGCAAGAATTTTCTTTAGGAAAGTACTCCATCATATCCTGGACTAAAAACAGAACTCAAACTCTTTTACGGAATTTTTACTAAGATTTGACATTATCACCAACGGTAGTGCTGCAGGATGGCGATATCCCTTTGAGGTGCCAATTTTCGTAACGCTCGTTAGTAATTTACGAGATGACTAGAAAAGCACAGTTGTGCGTTGTTTCCTGTCTTGGTCCCAGCTTTTTCATAAATCCCAGCACAATCATTCAGCGTTTTATGGGACAGTCAACTAGTAACATCTACGTCTGGTAGTAGGCTTGCACGACAATGGCCTCTGCATTAGGTATGTCATATTGATGCAAGTTTTGTCTCGTGGCCCTTAAGTAGGCTACTGACTCATTTATCTCCTGTTTACTTTTAATTTTATCTGTATCCTCAAAGAAATCTTAGGTTCCACAGAAGCACAATGCGTTGCTGGTGTTTCAAATTCCAACGGTATTAAGATGTCGTACTACATTCTTGTATACACAAATGGTTACCACTTCAGCGGAATCACAGAAACTAGATGGGAGTAATGCCATCAAAATTTTGTGTACAGTGTGTCTGATGCCCTTTGAGTCAAATGGAAACAAGTGATAGTGGGTCCACAACCGGTTATATTGAGATAAGGGACCAACGGTCGGGAACGAATATTTATTGTGTTACGAACATACACAGTCTAGATCGCATAACAACATTGCAGCACTTACGAACTATTCAAAGCGACGACCGCCACTCTCAATGCGTGTACTGCAAAGGCTCATGCAGCTGCAGTACACTCCTGCAGCTGTAGTACACGCATTGAGACTGGAGGTCGTTGCTCTACTACTCACATATTACCCACATAAGTGGCCCCCAGCAACGATTCTCTGTCGAAGTATGGGCAGTCATTGTCCAAGATCACCCAAAAGTACCTTATTTGCTGCCCCTCAGTTTAAATGGTCTGGGTCAGGTGGTGTTCCTCCGACATGTGATGCCACAGTTCTTGGGGTCTGTACTCGTTTTTGTCCACAAGAGTGTGTGGTTTCATCACGACGTTGCTCCTCCTACTCCTTGACGTCAAATTCTGTTGAGAACAGTGTGCGCCGCGACTGTATTATTCTCAATATATTTTGGATAAATGGCAGCGTCGGTCGTAAAGACTGTAATCGTTTATTTTGCACGGTGACCCAAATAGATTTGTTAAATAAATGATTTCAATCCGTGCGGCCGATGCTGCCACTTATCCGAAGTATATCGGCCTTTATTCCGATATTAATGTCCACGAGCACCTGATCTACACGTTCCCTCATCGTTGGACTAGATCAGGTGGTCCTGTCCCTTGGCCAGAGCAGTTCCCGAATTTCAAACCTCTGAACTTTTTTTCTGGTGTTATGTCAACGCGTTGGTCTATGAAATCCCCATAGAAACAAATCAAGACCTGCTTGAGAGCTTCTCCTGGTACAAGAGACACCAGGCGTCTTTGAGAGGGTGATACAGAACTTCATGCGCCGTTGGCACGCATGCATTGAGATAGGCAGTCGTCACTTTGAGCAATTACTATGAGATCCACTGTTATGCGTTCTACGCTGTGTACGTCCACAACATAATAAATACTGATTTCCAACCATTCTCTAAATATAGTCTGTTGTGGATCCAGTATCACCTGTTTCAGTTTGACGCAAAGGGGTTGGGACACTGTGTATAAGGAAGATTACTCAATGGATTTCTCCTTCGGAAACCGCATTTGAGTGGTCGCTATGTGCGAACATAACGTGTTTCACCATCCGTAAAGGCAAGAAAAGTCTGGAACCTTATGTAGAAACTCAATAATCTTAGGATCGTGACCTACACAGACTGGAGTTCATCGTTTGTTGAGCCAAGGCAATATGACCACTGCATGCTCCGAGACTGAATGTCGCTTGGTGGCGTTCAGGACAGATGTGCAGATAACGAAAGTATGCAGCCAAATAAGAGACGAATGGGAAATAATTATAGCAACGATATGGGACACAAGTGAGGAAATTCACTGACGTAAGGATCCTGGACAAAGGTCAGATTCTCGCGGCCGAGCTCCTGGGAGCATTCATCTCGGAAACAGCGAGGTTGTACAGCGGTTTGCGTTCTACTATCGTCAAAGCGGTTAAAGGAAAGTGAAACTCTGAATAGACGAAAAGTGGTTGAATGGCCGCGCCTCATCATAGAAACTCGGAGGTCGGGTCATTGACCGCAGTGTAAAGCATAACAAGTGGCAATCAGTGGCAGACCTGTCGGCAGAGTATAATTTTGGTGCACACATTAGTGTCTCGGAGCAAGTGCGCCCATACGATGGCTTTTGGGGGATCTTTGGTCGGGAGCAGGGGGGGGGGAGAGGGGGGGGGGGTGGTTTATACCTACAGCAGTGTTTATAAGCGACGTTGAAGCACCCACAAAAGAGTCCCATTTCCAGCCCTGTTAAAAACCTGAATAACACTTACTTTGAAACCATTTTCTTGGAGGAAAAACACCTGACTACACTATACATTTTCCTTTCTCTGAGATGTAGAGGAGGGATGTGGGAGGGCGCAGCCCCCTCCCCAGGGTATGCGTCAACTTGTTACAGAGCACATTATACAGCACATAACATTGGCCATATGCAAGGCGGTCGCTATGTTTTCACGTGAAGACCCAACGACGTCAGTTTCGATTATAATGGTCAGGTGACCATCTAGTTTGGATGTATATCAAGAGACTCGTGTCGCCTTATCGGATAAACCACGTTTCTTGCTGCACCAAAACGTTGGTCGCGTCCCGATGCGTCGTCATTCAGGGAAACGGCTGTCGAAACATACATCCCGACACAGATGGAGGCTGGCAAGGAGAGTATTACACCATGTGGCCTTTCATGGGACCTATGATAGCAGTCTACTTGTTTCCGACATAAACACTGTTGCGGACCACATACATCTGTTAATGCCTGGTGTCTTTCGAACGGCATCTTCCAACAGAGTAACGGTCCTTGTCACAAGAGCACTGTTACGTGATTTGAATGGCTTTATAGTCAACTGATGTTGACATCTCTAACCGATGGAACGGATTTCGGACACCATCGGGTTCCAGCTCAGCACCCGAAAATCACTTGCTAATAGTCTACAGGAATTGTTTGATCCGTTTCTAGGCAACTGAAGCCACACGCGAATGACTTGGCGAATCCACGACAAATATAATCGCAACTGTATTCTGTTGGAAAAGTGTATCAACGCGCTGTTAAGACAATGGTCGTAATGTTTTGACTGATGACTGCTTGTTGTTCGCTCAGACGCGGAGTGTTCTACGACCACATTGCACACCTTTAGTCAGAGAGGAAGTATGTATGCAGCATCCACAAGGACAGAGCGAGAATGTATGGAGCGCTGCGAACCCTTGTCGCGGCACAAAGAGTGGAGTCTGACAGCGGTGAGTGCAAGGACAAAATCGAACGCAAGAATGACACCACGTCGCCTTTTCACATGAATCTGGTTTCCTCGTACAGCACCTCGAAGGATTTATCCACTGTGGAGCTCGAAGGTTGCCAGATTGCATTTGTAATTGTCATAATACTGCATCATCAAGAGTTAAAGTGCGGACTGCCATTGGGACACAACGCGATCACCTCTGGTTCCCATAGCTGGTACTTTGAACGGTAGACCTTACATTTTAGGGCCAGTGCCCGCATTATACGTACGAGGTGACAATGAGTTACTTTTCAGCAAGGTATAGCAGAATGCATTTTCCACAAGCTTTCCTCACCTGGCTCGCTACAGTGGGAGGTCGTCTGTGGCCAGTGTCACCACATTCTAGAGCTCACCCATCCAAAACACCTTGCAAGTGCTCCTAAAGGACTAGCACAAACCATTCGGCAGCCACTAAGATTAATGAACTTGTGATGTCACCGCCAGATACCACACTTGCTAGGTGGTAGCCTTTAAATCGGCCGCGGTCCGGTAGTATACGTCGGACCCGCGTGTCGCCACTATCAGTGACTGCAGACCGAGCGCCGCCACACGGAAGGTCTAGAGAGACTTCCTAGCACTCGCCCCAGTTGTACAGCCGACTTTGCTAGCGATGGTTCACTGACAAATTACGCTCTCATTTGGCGAGACGATAGTTAGCATAGCCTTCAGCTACGTTATTTGCTACGACCCAGCAAGGCGCCAGTATCCGTACTATTGATATTGTGAATCATGTCCCATAAAGAGCGACGTTCTCGATGAATGGATTAAAGTTAAATATTCCACCAGCTACGTCCGTTTTCCTCAATTCTAATTCCCTTGTCATGTTCCAGACCTCACGCCAGCCTGCGTGAGCTGTGACGCGTGCATTTCAGCCTCCTTTAGAAAAACTCGGTTGGCTCTCCTGCCAACCACAACAGAACTGTTGCGCAGGTTTGTACCTAGGCGTAGCGTCTTTGATTAGTGATCACAAACCCTCGGGCCCAGGTGCGAACCCCTCCAATTCTTATCTTCCAGCAAAAGACTCACCCTCATTTAGCCAATGGCCGTGCCAAAGAGGACAGAAGGGTGGAAAGAGGTTCAGGGCCGTTCCTTGCCCTTGTGGTACGAAATGCCTCCTTTGATGAAAGCATCAACAATCAACAATGGCCATGAGGATAAAAAAGGCAACGGAAACCACATAACGTGTGTCCACAGTAAATGCGGCCTCTAATTGAAAAATTATCACCGTTGTCTCTTCATCGGCAAAAGATTCCAAACAAGTCTTCATGCGGATCTCCGGGAAGGGACTGCCAACGGCGAAGTGACCATGAGAAAAAGAGTAAACAATCAAGGAAACAGTAACGTTCTACATGTCAGCACGTGGTATGCCAGGAATCTGAACGTGGCAGTGAACCTAGAAAATCGAAAATGGGAGATGCTAAAGCTCAACCTATATGTAGTGGAGGTTAGTGAAGTGAAATTGGTCAGATTGGTGTAGGGTAACATCAACAGCAATAGAAAATGGTGTAATTGGGGTAGGATTCTTTGAATATGAAGGTAGGGCAGAAAGTGAGGTACTGTCAACTGTTTAGTGGGAGGGGATCGATAGCAAAACAACACCAACAACGATAGTTTGGGTTTACATGCCGACGTCGCAAGCCGAAGATGAAGAGAGAAAGTATATCAGTATTTGTACTGTATGTATTGTATGTTAACCGGGGACCTAGAAACGACGGAGAGGCTCCGTCCCCGCCGCAAAAGCAGTGGTCCACAACCCCACAATGACTACCGCAGTCCATTTACCCCTCCACCGCCCCACACCAAACCACTCTTTCAGGGTTATTGTGCGGTTCGGCCCCCGGAGGACACCCTCCCCGCCGGCGACGGTGGTCTAGTGGTTCTCGGCGCTCAGTCCGGAACCGCACGACTGCTACGGTCGCAGGTTCGAATCCTGCCTCGGGCATTGATGTGTGTGATGTCCTTAGGTTAGTTAGGTTTAAGTAGTTCTAAGTTCTAGGGGACTGATGACCACAGATGTCAAGTCCAATGGTGCTCAGAGCCATTTGAACCATTTTGAGACCCTCCCCTCCACCCTCCTCCGGGAACGTCTCACACCAGACCCGTGTAGCACCTATGATTGCGTGGCAGAGTAGTGGTGGTGTAAGCGCTCTTTGAGAACTTGTTTGCTCAGCGATCGTCTACTTAGTGTAGCTGAGGTGTAATAAGGGGAACCAGCCCACATTCGCCGAGGCAGATGGAACATCCCCTAAAACCATCCATAGACTGGCCGGCTCACCGGACCTCGACGCAAGTCCTGCGGGCGGATTCGTGCCGGGGACCATTCGCTCCTTCCCAATGCGGAAAGTCGTGCGATAGACCGCTCGACTAACCGGGCGCGCCCAGTATATGAGTATACTGAACGCATAAACCAGTACGTCAAGGGAGAAGGTGGATCGGGATGAGGTGGTAGGGGAAGGAGTAGACGACAGGGTTACGAGTTTACTACGAATGAAATAGGAGAAAGACTGGATGAGTTCTGCAATAAATTTCTGCTCATGATACTCTGTTCAATAACACAAGAGGCGGAGGTATACTTGGAAAAGGCAGGGAGATACGGGAACATTTCAGTTATAATACGTCATGATGAGACTTAGTTCTCAAAATCAGATATTGGATTGGAAGGCGTACCCAGGAACAGATATAGACACAGGTCGCTGTTTACTAGTTATGAAGAATAGGCTGAAGTTTAAGAGACTGGTCAGGTAGAATCAGTGCGCAAAGAAGAGGGATAAGGAAGTACTAAGGAATGAAGAGGTACGCTGGAAGACCTCTGAAGCTATATATCCTGCGATAAGCAATAGGTAGTTCAGCTGAAGAAGAACTGACATCTCTAAAAAGGGTAAAAGGGTGCCACTTTTCTCCTTGCGCGGCTGCCTTCTTCGACAGCAATTACAAATTTTGTTATTTAGTTTTTCAATGCACATGCCTCACTAATCTTCAAGTGTCCTCATTGATTCAGTGATATTATTTACGTTTTCAGTTTTATTTTTTCTGGTGGATGGTTTGGACGATGAATGGCTTGGTGTGCGTCGTAAACTCAGGTGATTGAGGAAGCATTCATACATACTGCCTCTGCAATCCCAAGATGTTGCTAACATGAGTTTTCTTCCAGGGAGAGCAAAGTAGGAATGAACGGTCAAGATGTGTAAGGTTCTGTAGGTGTAATAGGCCATGGCTGGTAGAAAGTGTCCCCCACCAATTACCGGAGGTGGGACTGGTTGCTACCGGCGCCATGTTAGACAGTCCAACGGCTGGCGCTGAAGTTGGGCAATTGACTTTACCATGTGCTCCGCAAATTTTGATGACGACGAGGAAATTGTATATGGAATGTTTATGCTGAATTACATACTAATCCATTCCTCTTTAGGTAATACTATCAGTAGATGAATGAATGATATTTTCTTAACTTACTTGCATAGGATCGATTAGGAACGACTTAATAAACCACGCACCTTTATATTATTCATAGGACATTCTTTACAACCAGACTTGCTAATGATTTCTGCGTGTGCTATTTTGAATAGAGGTTATTTGAGAGTGGAGGGTAACATGAAGCCGAGTTTACTTGCATGTGATTTCCTTTGAGTAGGGGAGCACAATTATATGGTGAGTATTTTGAAAATCCATTGTCTCCTGCGTACCTCATGGTCGGTGGCTGCACACACATGGTCAGAGCGTGCTTGATCCGAATTCAGAAGGGGCTTGAGTGTGTAGATTGTAAGTTGAGAGTATTTGTGCGTGATTTCTTTTGAGCGGGAAAGGGCGTATATAAGATGAGTACTTTGAAAATCCATTGTCTCCAGTGGACCTGGTGGTGGGTGACTGCACACACAACATAGACAAAGGGTGCTTGATCGAAATTCAGCCGAATATAGGTGGAGCTTGCGTGTGTAGATAATAGGATGAGATTATTTGGATGTAGAGCGTAGAATTAAGCTTTGTTTGCTCGCTTGTGTCCGGACAAGAATGTACACATGGTGAGGGCAATGAATTCTCGTTGTCAGTGGCGGACCTCGTGACGCTGGCTGTACAGACAACAATGTGCTTGACCTGAACTCATCAAGATTGGCGAGTGTAGTCTTAACTAATATTACACAACGTGAGACTTGATAACTAGCTCATGATTTTCTTTTTCATTTTGGAAGTGAAATATGTTACCGCACTGCTTATTTAATTTTATACAGTCTAGAAGTTGGTATGTGTACTTGAACGGAATTGCCCTGTTAGGGACGGTGACAAAGTAGTGTTTTCACAGTTTTTGTAATAGCCTGAGTACACTTCGGAATTTGGGGATAGTGTGCTTGAATTTTACATTCCTAGTCTGCTGTTCCTTCCTTCTTAAAACCTTAGGGGATGTAGATGGCATTAGAGTGGTAGCTAGTAGCTGAATATATGCGAATTTTTAATTGAGGGGACAGCCTTTCGCCTTTCCTAGTGCAGAAATCTATTATGTTACAGGTCTATTGTGTTATTGAGGAAGTGACTGAAGCTATTGTTTCCCAGCAAGTGTGGGATTTGATAAAATAGTTGTCAACAGCTTACGATACACGTAGGAGTCCAGTAGCTTTTACAGGCGAAAAATAAGAGTTGTGTGCATTAAAAAGATGTGAAGAAATCGAAAAAGGAATCATTGTTGGAGGGACTAACTCAGCATACCGAAAAGTCAAAACAACCTTCGGCGACGTTAAAAGCCAGGGTTCTTAAATGTAGAGGAGAGAGCAGATAGGTGAAAAGAGAGAGCACCGAAGGACTCTACAAGGGGAAGCCTTATCTGAGGTGATTGAAGAAGAAACAGGAGTCGATAAGAAAGAGACAGAGGATCCAGGAACAGAATTTAACAGAGCATTGGAAGACTTAAGATCAAATAAGGTGGAAGGGATACATAACATTCCATCAGAATTTCTAAAATCACCGATGGAAGTGGCAACATAACGAGAACTCAGATTGGTGTTTAGAGTGTATGAGTCTGGCGATATGCCACCCGAATTTTGGAAAAATATCATCTATACAATCCCGAAGACTGCAGGAGCTGACAAGTGGAAGAATTATTGCATAATCAGCTCATCCATCAAAGTTAATGACAAGAATAATATACAGAGGAACAGAAAATAAATCTGAGGATACGTTGGATAACGATCAGTTTGGCTTTAGGACAAGTGAAGGCAGCAGAGAGGCAGTTCTGACGTTGCGGTAGATAATGGGAACAGGACAAAAGAAAAATAAAGACATGTTCATATAGTTTGTCAGTATGTAAAAAGGTGCTAAACAATGTCATATTGTGCAAGATGTCCGAAATTCTGAGAAAAATTGGGATAAGATCTAGGGCCTGACGGGTAATATATAATGTGAGAAGAGCCAAGTGGGAACAGTAAGTGAAGAATACCAAGAACAAAGTGCACGGATCGCGGATTAAAAGGGATGTAGTCTTTCGCCCCTACTGTTCAATCTGCTCATCCAAGAAGCAATCATGGAAATAAAGGAAAGGTTCAGGAGAGGGGTTAAAATCCTAGGTGAAAAGATGGCAACGGCATGAGCGAATAGTATCGTTGACATCCTCAGTCGAAGTGGAGTTTCATGAACAGCTGAATGAGCGGAACAGTCTAATGAGTACAGAATATGGATTGAGAGTAAAAAGAAAAAAGACGAAAGTAATGACACGTAACAGAAATGAGAGCAGTGAGAAACTTATCATAACTGATGGACACAAAGCAGGCAGCGAAATAACCCATTTTGGGTGGAGCAATGAGGATATAAAAAAAACAGACTAGCACTGGCAAAAAGGACGTTCCTGGCCAAGAGAAGTCAATTAGTAACAAGCATAAGCCTTAATTTTGGGAACTGGCGAGTAAAGGAATACATGGGAAACACTAACAAGAAGAAGGGGCAGGGTGTTAGTAATTTTATTAAGACATCAGGAAACAACTTCCATGGTACCAGAGGGGAAAAATGTAGACAGAGACTGGGATTATCTTGTAGATGATTGAGGTCGTAAATTGCAAGTGGAGAGCCAGTCCTGAAAACTCTACCATCTGGTGAACAAGAAGTATGAGACACGCGAAATACCCTCAGACTTCAAGAAGAATATAATAATTCCAATCCCAAAGAAAGCAGGTGTTGACAGATGTGAAAATTACCGAACTATCAGTTTAATTAGTCACGGCGGCAAAATACGAACACGAATTCCTTACAGACGAATGGAAAAACTGGTAGAAGCCGACCTCTGGGAATATCACTTTGGATTCTGTAGAGATGTTGGAACACGTCAGGGAACACTGACCCTACGACTTATCTTAGAAGAAAGATTAAGGAAAGATTAAGGAAAGGCAAACCTACGTTTCTAGCATTTGTAGACTTAGAGAAAGCTTTTGACAATGTTGACTGGAATACATTCTTTCAAATTCTTAAGGTGGCAGGGGTAAAATACAGGGAGCGAAAGGCTATTTACAATTTGTACAGAAACCAGATATCAGTTATAAGAGTGGAGGGACATGAAAGGGAAGCAGTGGTTGGGAAGGGAGTGAGACAGGGTTGTAGCCTCTCCCCGATGCTATTCAATCTGTATATTGAGCAAGCAGTAAAGGAAACGGAAGGAAAGTTCGAACTGGGTATTAAAATCCATGGAGGAGACATAAAAGTTTGAGGTTAGCCGATAACATTGTAATTTTGTCAGAGACAGCAAAGGACTTGGAAGAGCAGCTGAACGGAATGGACTGTGTTTTTAAAGGAGGGTATAAGATGAACATCAACAAAAGCAAAACGAGGATAATGGAATGTAGTCGAATTAAGTCCGGTGATGATGATGGAATTAGATTAGGAAATGATACACTTATAGTAGTAAACGAGTTTTGCTATTTGGGAAGCAAAATAACTGATGGTGGTCGAAGTGGAGAGGATATAAAATATAGACTGGCTATGGCGAGCAAAGCGTTTCTGAAGAAGAGAAATTTGTTAACATCGAGCATAGATTTAAGTGTCAGGAAGTCGTTTCTGAAGGTATTTGTATGGAGGGTAGTCATGTATGGGCTTGAAACATGGACGATAAATAGTTTAGACAAGAAGAGAATAGAAGCTTTCGAAATGTGCTGCTACAGAAGAATGCTGAAGATTAGATGGGTAGATCACATAACTAATGAGGAGGTGTTGAATAGAATTGGGGAGAAGAGGAGTTTGTGGCACACCTTGACTAGAAGAAGGGAGCGGTTGGTAGGACATGTTCTGTGGCATCAAGGGACCACAAATTTAGTACTGGAGGGCAGCGTGGAGGGTAAAAATCGTAGAGGAGACCAAGAGATATATACACTAAGCAGATTCCGAAGGATGTAGGCTGCAGTAGGTTATGAATCTTTCACAGGATAGAGTAGCATGGAGAGCTGCATCAAACCAGTCTCATGATTGAAGGCCAGAACAACAACCATTCTGAGATGGAAACTTAAAACAGCAATCTGAATTCCAGCGTTCGGTTGAAGTATTTTATCTTCCGTCGCAGCTCAGCTTGACTCAACGGCCAACCAAGTCGTTGCCGGAAGTGGCAACTCCTTGTACCACCCCGTATATCATCAAATTAGTTTTAAATTGGCTCACTTATTCTTCCTTCTATAACGCTGATGACATTAATTAAAAATTAATTATCTGCTCTACTTCCTGTGATGCTATTGTAACGAAAAATAGTTTCTAAATACTGAAATGTATTTGAATATCTCTGTAGTGTTTCTTAAAGGAAAGGAAAATACACCGGCGAGAAGACGATGCGGGCAGTTCCGAGTGCCGCCTCTCTCAGCAGGTGGTGCCAGTGCTGCGGCAGCAGAGGGCGTGCGCAGAATAGAGGCAGCCGCCGACAGAGCCACCAGCGTCGAAAGCTGACGAGGAGGGTTTGCGCGGCAGCGCATCATCTGGGACGTGCGGCCAGCACGGCGGTAGATTGTGGACGGCTGCTGGCTGACATGCTGAGGGCGGCGTCGAATTCGTGGAGTGTGCGCCATCCGGTGTGGTCTCGGTTCTCTCCAGTCGTCGTTGCTGAGTGTTGTGTCGGGAAGAGGCGTGGTCGGAGCTTGAAGCTAGCGGCAGTGAAGACGGCCGCTGCCGACTCCACACCAATAGCGGTGTCGGGTGTACAAAGGCTGCGCACTTCGGTGTCCTCCTGGTCCCTGATTGGTCTGTTTTTGTAGTTTGTGGCCACGTTTCAGTTGGTGCCTGATGACTTGAGAGAGAGCGACGCCGACTGCTTGGAGAAAGGACTGACTGGTGTCTTTTATGGCTTCCAGGAGGACTTGGCCACGAGAGCGTAGGCGTAACGGCGTCTAGTTCTATCTGCCCCGTACACAGGAATGCCCAATGACGTTTACATCCCGTGAAGTATGCAGTTAACAGTTCCTCGATGCCATTTTGACTCCTTTGGCGGATCATCATGGCCCCACTTATGTGGAAGTTGTGTTCTTGAGAATGCTTAGCTTACTGCAGACTACCTACTCATAATCTATTACAGTGGGACTATCGGTAGCCATAAGTGACCCTACTTACTTTGATCATTGTCACAGCAACTTCGTTGTTCGGACGGTTTCGCATCAGATTACTGTTGATAATGGTAAAAATATTGTCTCTTAAACTGCTCTAGTTTCCTGATTATTATAATTCTTATTAAGCCTTCACATACTCCAGCCACTTCCACTCCATAGCCTATATTGCTACATTAAATTTCCTGTGTACCGTCATGCAAAACTTAAATCTTCACGGTCGAAGATAGAAATGAACTTTTGCCCACCGAATAAGAGTTCAGTGTAGTACTATTTTGTCACCCAGCTCGCTAGAGAAGGTGAGTAGTTGCATATTGGAAGAACTAAAAGTCTGCTTATTACCGTTTAGCTTTCCGGCCTCCAGATTTACTGGATTGAAGAACAGTACTATCGTACAATAAGCGACTGACAAACTTCAAATTTTCTAATTGATAATTCTATAGTATGGAGCACTATACTACCGTTAGTTGTAATCAAAAGTTTTCATGACTGACACAGCTCATAAATACTGCTAGATGATGCGAAGGTATTTCTCGTCCCATCCCAGGTATTCTCAATGCTCGACAAATTAGCGACTTAGTAGACCAGATAAGAATCCGTATATTTACCTTTGTCGTGTGAATTGCACTGTGGTTTCTTGTATTACAGAGGTGAAAATGCCATTTAGAACCATGTCGTGATGGGTGGAAATAGGATTTATCGGTATTGCGGCAGACAGGTGACAATTTAGTAACCCCTTAACAGTTAATAAATCAGTGTTGTCACATTAAGTAGCTCTCCAACCAATGATTCCAGGATTGGACATTTATGTGGCCCTTTGGCTGGCGAAATGTGTGACTTATTTTTTAACTTTCGCATGTATTAGGGAGGAATTAGTAAATTGTCCATATCCCGGTCGAAAGTTCTAGCCACTGTATCCCGATTCCGTGCTTTGTTTTTATTGTTGCTCTTCCACCGAGTGCCTGCTCCACTTTTTCATATTCGCCCTTTTGCCGCTATAGCCATGCCCCTTTCTCTCTCTCTCTCTCTCTCTCTCTCTCTCTCTCTCTCTCTCTGTCTCTGTCTGTCTCTGTGGCTCGCTCCCTCTCTTTTTCTTTCATTCACTCTCAGTGCTAGTTCTAGTGGTCGCATGCTTATTAACCCCTCACTTGGTATGCTACAATAATCCGCTGTGAACGCCGAAAGGCATGTGCGTTCTTGGCTTTTTTGCTCCGTAACAACACAAACATATCCTACAGCCCTCAATAGTGATTATGATTGCCTTCTACATCTACATCTACATCCATACTCCGCAAGCCACCTGACGGTGTGTGGCGGAGGGTACCCTGAGTACCTCTATCGGTTCTCCCCTCTATTCCAGTCTCGTATTGTACGTGGAAAGAAGGATTGTCGGTATGCCTCTGTATGGGCTCTAATCTGATTTTATCCTCATGGTCTCTTCGCGAGATATACGTAGGAGGGAGCAATATACTGCTTGACTCTTCGGTGAAGGTATGTTCTCGAAACTTGAACAAAAGCCCGTACCGAGCTACTGAGCGTCTCTCCTGCAGCGTCTTCAACTGGAGTTTATCTATCATCTCCGTAACGCTTTCGCAATTACTAAATGATCCTGTAACGAAGCGCGCTGCTCTCCGTTGGATCTTCTCTATCTCTTCTATCAACCCCACCTGGTGCGGATCCCACACCGCTGAGCAGTACTCAAGCATTGGGCGAACAAGCGTACTGTAACCTACTTACTTTGTTGCCGGATTGCATTTCCTTAGGATTCTTCCAATGAATCTCAGTCTGGCATCCGCTTTACCGACGATCAACTTTATATGATCATTCCATTTTAAATCACTCCTAATGAGTACTCCCAGATAATTTATGGAATTAACTGCTTCCAGTTGCTGACCTGCTATGTTGTAGCTAAATGATAAGGGACCTATCTTTCTATGTATTCGCATCACATTACACTTGTCTACATTGAGATTCAATTGCCATTCCGTGCACCACGCGTCAATTCGCTGCAGATCTTCCTGCATTTCAGTACAATTTTCCATTGTTGCAACCTCTCGATACACCACAGCATCATCTGCAAAAAGCCTCAGTGAACTTCCGATGTCATCCACCAGGTCATTTATGTATATTGTGAACAGCAACGGTCCTATGACACTCCTCTGCGGCACACCTGAAATCACTCTTACTTCGGAAGACTTCTCTCCATTGAGAATGACATGCTGCGTTCTGTTATCTAGTAACTCCTCAATCCAATCACACAACTGATCTGATAGTCCGTACGCTCTTACTTTGTTCATTAAACGACTGTGGGGAACTGTGTCAAACGCCTTGCGGAAGTCAAGAAACACGGCATCTACCTGTGAACCCGTGTCTAAGGCCCTCTGAGTTCCGTGGACGAATAGCGCGAGCTGGGTTTCACACGACCGTCTTTTTCGAAATCCATGCTGATTCCTAAAGAGTAGATTTCTAGTCTCCAGAAAAGTCCTTATACTCGAACATAATACGTGTTCCAAAATTCTACAACTGATCGACGTTAGAGATATAGGTCTATAGTTCTGCACATCTGTTCGACGTCCCTTCTTGAAAACGGGGATGACCTGTGCCCTTTTCCAATCCTTTGGAACGCTTCGCTCTTCTAGAGACCTACGGTACACCGCTGTAAGAAGGGGGGCAAGTTCCTTCGCGTACTCTGTGTAAAATGGAACTGGTATTCCGTCAGGACCAGCGGCCTTTCCTCTTTTGAGCGATTTTAATTGTTTCTCTATCTCTTCTGGTATGTTCTTTGTGCTCTTAAAGGCAGATGAATTCTTCTTTGGAGGGCTTATGCTATTTTGACGAGTATTTCAAATGCTTCTCTGGGAAACAATATCCACGTATGTTTTAAAGTTCCGTTCCTCGTCGGTGTCTATACTAAGATAGCAGTGTAATAATTTTCTGTTCATTGGCTGATAACTTATTCTGACTGTGTTATTTTCTGCCCCTCATAATGTTTTGTTTAGGAGTATGTAAATGGTTCTCTTTGTTGCAACCGCTAGTTCATTCTCTTCGGATGAATCGCTTAGTGTTCTCAGACTTTGACTTCTATTTTCTTCTAGGTATACCCTCATGGATCTGCTGCTGTTATCAGCATATCACCTTCCCATGCTGTAAGGCTTCTGGTTTTTGTAGTATCGTAAATATCGTTAGGTAGTTGCATACTGTCAACATCTCATATAGTAGACCGCAGTCTACAGTGTAAATACAACGTCTATGAAACATTGTAACATATAAACCGTTTGGTGGCCGATGTGAAGCTTCTCGAGTGGTCATCGCAGTGCCGACTAAACTTCTTATGATTTTTTTCTCCACCCTGATGTGTTGGGTTTAGGCAGAATTGTTCTATCGATTGGATGTATGTATTGAAATGTTTGGGCTAGCAGGCCAGAGCGGATTAGGTGTTGGTAAGGGGCCAAAATGAACTCTTGTCAGTTGCACTCAACACACAAACTTTATTTGTCCACACACCAATTACACAAGAATGAAAAACACTCAAAACCTTCATCGACCTCTTGTAACTAACTTCAGATCGTCTGAAGGCCACAGACTAGTTCCAAGACGCCAGACCTAAGTAAAAAGTTGAAATACAAAATTCTTCTGGATGTTTGCCCAAAATATTTTCTAAATCTTTAATCTGAACAGGCTGGAGGCCTTATCATATTAATGTAAACGAAACATTGCTGAAGGCCGTATATTAAGCAATAAGAAGTGTCTCAATCAAACGGCAGAAGGCCTTATCTTAAAAGATTTCCAGCAAATTCGGATGAAGGCGCCGTAGCAAAGCATCACAATCATGGGAACATCAGTGCAAGAGAGATTAAACTCTGCTGAAGGCCACTCATTAACCAAAACACAAACTCAAACAGGGAAGGTACTATTTAACAGACACGAAACGGCGCTGAAAAGTTTGCGAGTGTCAGCCTGAAACAGTAACACTAACGCCCCTTTCAGGCGAGACAGGCATCCTGACCAACAATCTGTTAATCGAAAGGCAACCCAACCGCTAGACAGCCGACGAACCAACCAACTACCTGATTTCAGTCACCAGAGCAACGCCACTACAGCCAAAATGCCAGCGAGGCGAAGAGACCAGTAGCACCCCTCTTCAAATATTTGCGCGTTAATAAGCCAAGGCACAATAACCATTGACATACACAAACATCGCAACGATTGTTGAACTACCCACCGTGACGGACGGCACTAAGGCGCTAAGAAAACATTCACTCGCTGCTCTGTCGCAACCGACCAACTGGCATTACAGCATTTAAAGCATTGCTCAGTCGAGCTGGCACAGGGTACACAGTGTTCCACGAAACACTGCAACAAGAAACTCTCGCAAAACGAATCACTGATGAACAACTCTAACAAATCACAGGCGGACACATACACCAGACCGAAAGATGGTGAAGAGACATGTCGTCTCACCAGACGACCGACAAACAACCAACCATGGTCGTTGCCACTCAAACCATGTGTGTGAGCAACGGTCGGAAGACTCAAGAATATCCGGAGCTCACTGCAGCTCCAACCCGACTCAACCCAATGTCAATCTGGAACTAGGAGACAGAGCAATCGGGACACACTGGCTCGGACTCAATCATGCACGTGTAACTCTTGCCCATTGGCCACGAAATCTCCACACAAGAAGGAAACGAGCAGCATCCAGCAAGATTACTCAGTGACGAGACCAAGGAACGGTGAAAGACCAAACACACTTCGCAAAGAAGCGACCGACTGAACGACCGACCAACGGTCGATCCTGCTGCCATCTCCGTCCGTCGGATAATTCATCCTGTGTCGTGAGCGGTCGGCGGCTACTGGTTGTCCGTGCCTCCCTAGTTCAAATGGTTCAAATGGCTCTTAGCACTATGGGACTTCTGAGGTGATCAGTCCCCTAGAATGTTTTGTCATCAGTCTACTGACTGGTTTGATGCGGCCCGCCACGAATTCCTCCCCTGTGCTAACCTCTTAATCTCAGAGTAGCACTTGCAACCTACGTCCTCAATTATTTGTTTGACGTATTCCAATCTCTTTCTTCCTCTACAGTTTTTGCCCTCTACAGCTCCCTCTAGTACCATAGAAGTCATTCCCTCATGTCTTAGCAGATGTCCTATCATACTGTCCCTTCTCCTTATCAGTGTTTTCCACATATTCCTTTCCTCTCCGATTCTGCGTAGAACCTTTTCATTCCTTACCTTATCAGTCCACCTAATTTTCCACATACGTCTATAGCACCACATCTCAAATGCTTCGATTCTCTTCTGTTCCGGTTTTCCAACGGTCCATGTTTCAAAAATGGCTCTGATCGCTATAGGAATCAACTGCTGTGGTCATTAGTCCCTATTTAAACCTAACTAACCTACGGACATCACACACTTCCATGCCCCAGGCAGGATTCTAACCGGCGACCGTAGCAGACAGTCCATGTTTCACTACCATACAATGCTGAACTCCAGACGTACATCCTCAGAATTTTCTTCCTTGGCCAGAAATGCCTTTTTTGCCATAGCGAGTCTGCTTTTGATGTCCTCCTTGCTCCGTCCGTCATTGGTTATTTTACTGCCTAGGTAGCAGAATTCCTGAACTTCATTGACTTCGTGTCCATCAATCCCGGTGTTAAGTAGTAGAAATGAGAAAAGCGAGAAACTTCTCATTACCTTCGTCTTTCTCCGATTTACTCTCAAACCATACTGTGCACTCATTAGACTGTTCATTCCGTTCAGCACATCATTTAATTCTTTTTCACTTTCACTCAGGATAGCAATGTCTTCAGCGAATCGAATCATTGATATCCTTTCACCTTGTATTTTAATTCCACTCCTGAACCTTTCTTTTATTTCCATTATTGCTTCCTCGATGTGCAGATTGAAGAGTAGGGGCGAAAGGCTACAGCCTTGTCTTACTCCATTCTTAATACGAGCACTTCGTTCTTGATCGTCCACTCTTATTATTCCCTCTTGGTTGTTGTACATATTGTATATGACCCGTCTCTCTCTATAGCTTACCCCTACTTTTTTCAGTATCTTGAACAGCTTGCACCATTTTATATTGTCGAACGCTTTTTCCAGGTCGACAAATCCGATGAACGTGTCTTGATTTTTCTATAGCTTTGCTTCCATTATTATCCGTAACGTCAGAATTGCCTCTCTCGTGCCTTTACTTTTCCTAAAGCCAAACTGATCGTCACCTAGCGCAATATCAATTTTCTTTTCCATTCTTCTGTATATTATTCTTGTAAGCAGCTTCGATGCATGAGCTGTTAAGCTGATTGTGCGATAATTCTCGCACTTGTCAGCTCTTGCCGTCTTCGGAATTGTGTGGATAATGCTTTTCCGAAAGTCAGATGGTATGTCGCCAGACTCATATTCTACACATCAACGTGAATAGTCGTTTTGTTGCCACTTCCCCTAATGGTTTTAGAAATTCTGACGGAATGTTATCTATCACTTCACTGACCCCTACTATTTCTAGATTGAGCCTTTGCATTTCCCTAACACGTTCAAGCTTCTGACATTTCACGCCCCGACTCGTAGAACATTATCCTTTCGTTGATTATTCAAACTTTTTCTCATGGTAACCTCCCACTTGGCAGTCCCCTCCCATAGATCCGAATGGGGGACTATTCCGGAATCTTTTGCCAATGGAGAGATCATGATGACACTTCTTCAACTACAGGCCACATGTCCTGTGGATATACGTTACGTGTCTTTAATGCAGTGGTTTCCATTGCCTTCTGCATCCCCATGTCGTTGATCATTGCTGATTCTTCCGCCTTTAGGAGCAATTTCCCACCCCTAGGACAAAAGAGTGCCCTGAACCTCTATCCGCTCCTGCACCCTCTTTGACAAGACCGTTGGCTGAATGAGGCTGACTTCTTATGCCGGAAGTCTTCGGCCGCCAATGCTGATTATTTATGAAAATTTAAGCAGTGGCAGGGATCTAACCCGGGACCGAAGACGTTTTGATTATGAATCAAAGACTACCACTTTTCTTTTTTTAACGCTACCCCTTTGTTTTTTCCTTTTTTATTTTTTCTTTCTTTTATTAATTCTTTATTTTTTAGTAATTTCCCTTAAAAAGCGCCTTAGGAAAATGGAACTAAAAAAAACCATAAGTGCCACCGCCACTTTTCGTCCTATAACAAATAATCTGATCCATTTCAGGCGTTGGCTCCTGAGTAAACCCACCCCAGAGAGCTGCCTATATATCAGGGGAAATACGGGAAATCAAGGTTAGGGCTATCCTTTGCCACTTTTTTTTGTTACATGATTACATTTAGGGAATGTGTACAAATGAGAATTCTAGTAACGAAGTGTTACAAGGTTGGTTGGTTGGGTGTGGGATTGAAGGGACCAGACTGCTAAGGTCATCGGTCCCTTGTTCCACGATAAAATCACACGAAATAAAAACTGTCAGTCGTTAAAAAAGGAGAACTGAGACAAGGGACGACACAATACAAGAAAGACAGACAAAGACCAGACAAACGTAACTAAAATCACACCGAGTGTGAAGGTGGTTCGCCGACCATGAAAATAAGGAAAAGCCAACCACCAAATGACATTAAAACCCACAGTTTAAAACCACAGGCCAAAGGCCCAAGTCAATACAGGAAATAAAAGGACAAACACTCAAATCATACGATAAAAACCCCCTGCCCGAATAAAACTCAACACGAGGTCCGCCATAGCAACGTCATCACATAAAATGGCAGGGAGGGTATCAGGCAGCGCAAACGTCTGCCTGAGTCCTGTTAAAAGTGGGCAGTCCAACAAAATATGGACCACCGTCAGAGCTGCCCCGCAGCGACATAGCGGTGGGTCCTCCCGGCGCAACAAATGGCCGTGCGTCAGCCACGTGTGGCCAACGCGCAGCCGGCAGAGGACGACAGAGTCCTTCCGAGAGGCCCGCATGGAGGAGCGCCACACATTGGTCGTCTCCTTCACCGCCCGAAGTTTGTTGGGCGTGGGCAGGGTGCGCCACTCGTCACCCCAGGCACCAAGCACTTTCTGGCGCAAAAGCGACAGGAGATCACACTCCATAAGGCCGAGTTCCAGAGCCGGTGAACTCACTGCCTGTTTAGCCAGCGTGTCAACCCGCTCATTGCCCGGGATGCCGACATGACCTGGGGTCCAAACAAAGACCACGGAGCGGCCGCAACGGGCAAGAGCAGGGAGCGACTCGTGGATGGCCATCACCAGACGGGAACGAGGAAAGCACTGGTCAAGAGCTCGTAAACCACTCAGGGAGTCACTACAGATGACAAAGGACTCACCTGAGCGGGAGCGGATATACTCTAGGGCGCGATAGATGACAACCAACTCGACAGTGTATACACTGTTCCCAGGTGCCAGCGACCGTTGCTCACAATGATCCTCTAGAGTAAGAGCGTAACCAGTGCGACCAGAGACCATCGAACCGTCGGTATAGGCCACGGCAGATCCGGGAAACTCGGCAAGGAGAGAAACAAAGCGGCGGCGGAGGGCCGGAGGAGGGACCGAGTCTTTCGGACCCTGTGCCATATCCAGCCGAATGCATGGTCGGCGCACACACCAAGGGGGCAGACGGAGATTGGCTCGGAAAACAGGCGGGAGAGGAAAAAACTCAATCCCACACAGTAGAGCCCGGATGCGAACCGCGATCGTACACCCTGACCGGGGCCGCCTGTCTGGAAGATGGACGATCGAGTGCGGGAACAGGAGACGGTAGTTGGGATGCCCTGGCAAGCTACAAACGCGGGCAGCATAAGCGGCCAGATGTCGGTCGCGCCGGATCCGCAATGGAGGAACACCAGCCTAGACAAGTAAGCTGTCAACAGGGCTTGTCCGAAATGCTCCTGTGGCGAGTCGGATCCCGCAGTGATGGATGGGATCCAGCAATTGCAACGCTGATGGCGATGCCGAACCATAAGCCACACACCCATAATTAGGCGGGACTGGATCAGCGCTTGATATAGCCGGAGAAGGGTGGACCGATCGGCACCCCATCCGGTGTGGCTAAGGCAACGGAGAGCGTTTAAATGCCGCCAGCATGTTTGTTTAAGCTGCCTAACATGAGGCAGCCAAGGCAACCGGGCATCAAATACCAGTCCCAAGAACCGATGCGTCTCTACCACAGCAAGAGGTTCACCGTCAAGGTAAAGGCGTGGCTCAGGGTGAACCGTGCGACGCCGGCAGAAATGCACAACGCAGGTCTTAGCGGCCGAAAACTGGAAGCCGTGCGCTACAGCCCACGACTGCGCCTTGCGGATAGCGCCCTGCAGCTGGCGCTCAGCAACTGCAATGCCAGCGGAGCTGTAGTAGAGGCAGAAGTCGTCTGCATACAACGAAGCTGCGACGGACGATCCCACCGCCTCAGCGAGCCCATTGATCGCAATTAAAAACAGGGAGACACTGAGGACAGACCCCTGTGGGACCCCGTTCTCCTGGACCCGGGAGGAACTATGGGGCGCAGCAACTTGCACGCGGAAGGAACGAGACGACAGAAAATTCTGAATAAAAATCGGGAGCGGGCCCCTAAGACCCCACCCATGAAATGTGGCCAGGATGTGATATCGCCAAGTCGTATCGTACACCTTCCGCATGTCGAAGAAGACGGCAACCAGATGTTGGCGGCGTGCAAAGGCTGTACGGACGGCAGAATCTAGGGTGACCAGATAATCGACGGCAGAGCGGCCTTTGCGGAACCCACCCTGAGACGGACCCAGAAGGCCTCGAGACTCGAGGAGCCAACTCAACCTCTGGCTCACCATACGTTCTAGCAACTTGCAAAGAACGTTGGTGAGGCTTATGGGGCGGTAGCTGTCCACCTCCAGCGGGTTCTTGCCAGGTTTCAACACGGGGAGGACGATGCTTTCTCGCCATTGAGACGGGAACACACCCTCAACCCAGATGCGGTTGAAAACATCTAGGAGGCGTCGCTGGCAATTCACAGAGAGATGTTTCAGCATCTGGCTGTGGATGCGGTCTGGCCCAGGAGCCGTATCAGGGCAAGCAGATAGGGCACTCTGGAATTCCCAGTCGCTGAAAGGAGCATTGTACGACTCCACGTGGCGCGTGTGAAAGGAAAGCCTCCAACTTTCCAACCGCTCTTTCCGGGAGCGGAAGGCCAGTGGGTAATTTGTAGATGCCGAACACTGAGCAAAATGCGCTGCTAACCGGTCCGCAATCGTGTCGGAGTCAGTACACACCAATCCATTCAGCGAAAGCCCAGGGACAGAGACAGGCGGCCGATAGCCATGGAGTCGCCTAATCTTAGCCCAAACCTGCGATGCAGAGGTACGGACGCCACTGGTGGAAACATACTGTTCCCAGCACTCCTGCTTCCGTTGGCGAATAAGGCGTCGGGCACGGGCACGGAGCTGTTTAAAAACGATGAGGTTCTCCAAGGACGGGTGCCGCTTAGGCGTTGAAGAGCCCGCCTCTGCGATCTCGGGCGCCCACCAAGGCACAGTCCTCCGCCGAGGGAACCCGGATGAACAGGGAATCGCAGATGCCGCTGCAGAAACGATGCCGGTGGTGACCGACAACCACCGCATCAATGGTGTCATGGGAAGGAGGTGCGATAGTGGCGAGAGAGGAGAACAAGCCCCAATCAGCCTTATTAAGAGCGCATCTGGAGGGGCGTTCAGAAGAGTGACGCTGTGGTAGTGACAGAAAGATGGGGAAATGGTTACTACCACGTAAGTCGTCATGGACACCCCAGTGGATGGATGGTGAAAGTCCGGGGCTGCAGATAGAAAGGTCGATGGCCGTACATGTGCCATGGACTACGCTGAAATGTGTCGGCTCTCCCGTGTTTAAGAAGCAGAGGTCAAGCTGCGAGAGAAGAGTCTCGACATCTCTACCCCGGCCAGTAATCGCGGCGCTACCCCACAGGGGGTTATGGGCGTTAAGGTCGCTCAGTAACACAAAAGGAGGAGGCAGTTGTGCTATCAATGCAGCCAACACATGACGCGAGAAATCACCATCTGGCATAAGATACAAACTGCAGACAGTAATAGGCTGAGGCGTACACATCCTTGCAGCGACAGCCTCTAAAGGTGTGTGAAGAGGTACACATTCGCTGTAGACAGAGTTAAGGATGCAGACGCAGACTCCACCAGATACCCTCTCATAAGCTGCTCGGTTCTTGTAATAACCCCGATACCCACGCAGGGCAGGGGTCCGCATTGCCGGAAACCAAGTTTCCTGCAGGGCAATACAGAGGAAAGGGTGACTGCTGATGAGTTGGCGAAGCTCAGCAGGGTGGTGGAAAAAAGCGTTGCTGTTCCACTGGAGTATCGCTTTGTCTATGTCCGAAAAAGGCGTGAAGGGGCCGAGGAAGCAGATCACGCCACTGGGTCACCTGCTGCCACCGATGGAGGACCAGTACAATCTGCTTCCATGGTGTCCGAGGGTCCGGCGAGAGCCAGGTCCTAAGCGGACGCCTGTATCTCCACCTTATCCTCGGACGCAGAGCCTATAGAGAGCAGTGGGATAGATGCCACCGCGTGGTCCTTGGCCTTAGAGGTCTTCTTCTTCGTCTTCTCTCTCTGGTCCTTGGGTTTCATTGGCTGGGAGGTGGGAGGGCTCCAGCGAGTCAGTCTCCGGGACGGAGGAGGAGCGGGAAGCCCTGCGACCAGCTGCTGGTCTGCTTTTCTTCCATTGGCTGACATCACCCTTCCCAGAGGCGGAAACCTGGGAAGGAAGGGACCCAAGGGACCCTTTTCGTGCTATTCGAGCCGGGGAAGTTTAAGGCTTCCCCAGCTTAGAAGTGGGGACTGATGTCCCCGATGGTTGGGGGGTTGCTGCTCCTGAGGCAGGTAGTGCAGGAGCAGCAGGGAGTGAAGTGCCCCCCACCATCAAGGGGGCAGGTGTAGCATTCTGGCTCTGAGAGGAGGCAGTGTGAGGGAGAGCTAATGGGGCCATAACAGTAGTAGCCGCGGCGTAAGAGGCAGTCATTCGAACAGGATGGAGGCGTTCGAACATCTGCCTGGCCTCAGTGTATGTCAGGCGGTCCAGGGTCTTATACTCCATGATTTTGCGCTCTTTCTGGAAGATCCTGCAGTCCGGCGAGCAAGGCGAGTGGTGCTCTCCGCAGTTTACACAGATGGGACGCGGAGCACATGGAGCATTGGGATGTGATGGGCGTCCACAATCTCTACATGTGAGGCTGAAAGTACAGCGGGAAGACATATGCCCGAACTTCCAGCACTTAAAGCACCGCATCGGGGGAGGGATATATGGCTTGACGTCACAACGATAGACCATCACCTTGACCTCAGGTAAAGTATCACCCTCGAAGGCCAAGATGAAGGCACCGGTGGCAACCTGCATATCCTTTGGACCACGATGTACGCGCCGGACGAAGTGAACACCTCGCCGCTCTAAATTGGCGCGAAGCTCGTCATCGGACTGCAATAGTAGGTCCCGATGGAATATTATGCCCTAGACCATATTAAGACTCTTATGGGGCGTGATTGTAACCGGAACATCCCCCAGCTTGTTACAATCGAGTAACGGGCGGGACTGGGCGGAGGACGCCGATTTGATCAAAACCGAGCCCGAGCGCATTTTGGACAAGCCCTCCACCTCCCCGAACTTGTCCTCTAAGTGCTCGACGAAGAACTGAGGCTTCATGGATGTAAAGGATTCACCATCAGCTCTCGTACACACCAAATAGCGGGGCGAGTATGGTTCGCTGGCATCCTTAGTCTTTCGTTCCTTCCATGGTGTAGCCATGGAGGGGAACGATTTGGGGTCATATGTAGTTGCGTTGTATTGAGCCCTGGAACGCTTAGAGACTGCTGGCGGCTGACCACGCTTCATTGGGGGTCATCCGCCCTGATGCCACCTACTCCGACCAGGGGCCCTCCCCACGGGTGCCACCCAGCCTCAGCAACGACCACCTGGCAGGATGGCCATTGCTGGGAGTCCCAATGCCCCAAGGAGATAGGCATCTACTCCTTGGCATACGTGGGGAGTTAACGGCGCTGGCATCAGCAGAGCGATCCCTGTGTAGTCAGGGGGCTACAACCAACAGGGTACATGGCGGCCCCACTACAATGGACTGGCTACCGTGCTGGATTTCAGGTGATGTAGTCCAATATCGTCATTGGCACATAAAGCGACACAGCATAGCAGACTGCAATAAACTGCACCCAAGAACAAATCCACGCCCAAGAGATGGTAGGTGAGCGGGACTGCTAAGCAATGACGACAAACCTGGCTAGAGATGGTAATGTATGATGGACACATCGCTCCTTGTAAGGCGCCCTTCCCCAATCGGCTCGCTCTTCGGAAAATTTAGAAGGATGGAGGTCAAACCCGTTAGGGGACCATCTCACAAGGCCAAAACGTTTGAGACTCCTTTTAGTCGCCTCTTACGACAGGCAGGAATACCGTGGGCCTATTCTTACCCCTGAACCCACAGGGGGGCGAAGTGTTACAAGTAAGTGTTACAACAACAAAGGTGGCATAAAAGAGTAATCCAGAACTAAAAACATAAATCACTTATGTAATTTCAACTAAAAGGTTCTTCAATAATGTAACTGGTTCCACTTGGAGCCTCGTCACCGTTATCAGATATCTCCAATTGTGCCTTTGAAGGGCATCTGCAACGGAGGCATTCAGCTTAGCTAGTGCCTCAAGGAAAACAGCATCCTTGCAGCAGCTTGTCTCTTCCTTCGCTCATGGCTGACAAGACAGAACGTTCAGCCGTTTGTGTGATGCAGCACAGAACATTAACCGCAGCTCGGCAGTCCCCAGCTGAGTGGGGGGTTAACGAAAACGCTGCGTAAATAAATTGCGAAGAGCGTACGGTATTTCGGTGTGCGTTCGAGGGCATTGTGAGCATTTTGCAGGAACCACCAGTAATCAAGCTGCTCTTTCTCTCCGTCGTGAAAGATGAAGGCGACGGTAAGTCGTATGAACCATGTAAGCGCATGATATTTTGCACCCGGAAAGTAAGTTCCATCGGGACAGAGTAGGGTCTGAGGGTCAATCATATCAGGTGTGACCCGGAGGTTACAAGCCAACATCTTCTGTGTTAGTCGCCAAACTCCGGACGATGATGCGCAAGTAAAACGATGTTCATCAGTATCCAAAAGGTGACAATCTGGGCAATATGGGGAGTCTGCCAGTCAAATAGTGTGAAGTCGCTGTAGTGTGGCATATTTTTTGTTGGCGATCTGATACCACTTCGAACGCACCGTGGAAGACAGAAAGTTGTGGTGTATCGTTTTCCACACCCTTGGCCAGTGAACCGTAGGGTACTTGTTTTACACCACGTTATGGGGAACAGCACGCAGAAGGTTGATATAAAAATCTTTCGCCTTTGGTGGACGCCTGGCGGAGAGGTTCGAGCTGACATAGCTGTAATCAAGAATGAAGGTCGACACATGGGAGAGCTGTGGTGCGACGTGCGCAACCGACACCGGCGGGACGTTCGAGACTGGCATCAGAACCTGTAGGAAACAACCCGTGAGAGAGGTATATTTTTTCCATCGTTTCCTCATGTTGCTCAAGTAAAGGCTAGCTGCTCTCGCCCTGACGTTGACCAATCCCAGCCCTCCTTTATGCACTGGGAGGGTAAGAGTGTCGTATCGTACTTTAAAGATATGACCTGCGGAAACGTAGTAACTGAAGGCCGCTTGAAGCCGGCGACCTATGTGCAGCGTTAGTGGGAGGACTTGTGCCACGTGGTTGAGTTTTGATGCCACGTAGAGGTTCAGGAATTCAACACGTTGTAGATGGTTCAAGTCACGGAGCAGGTTCTGTCGCACCATTGCGCGTATGATCTGTAATAGCCGTCGGTAGTTTGCTGCAGCTGTTTTACGTACATCTTTCTTGAACGTGATTCCCAAATATCGCAGATCAGAAACTGGTGGGAGGGGAGCGAGGTCTTCTGGTCCGAGATCACGCCCAATATCCAACGCCGCCGACTTGTTGATGTTCAGAAGACTGCCTGCGGCCTGCCCGTATCGCTCAATCCAGGTTAGTACGCTTTGAACTTCGTCATTGGAACGAACCAGCAGTATCAGGTCGTCAGCGTATGTCCTATAGCGAAAAGTGACGTCCCGCAACGTGGTGCCAGATAGGCGGTGGTTAAGGCCCCCTAGGAGTGGCTCGAGTGCGATGGCATAAAGGTAGGTAGAAAGGGGACAACCCTGTCGTAGAGACCTCTTCATGGGTACTGGTCCTACCGTCCTTCCATTGACCTGGACGTGTGAGCTGGCTGCGGTCCAAAGACGCCGTAGGGTGTCGATGAGGCCCGGGGGAAATCCCATACAGTCCATCACTCGTAGGAGGAAGTTGTGGTGCACTCTATCAAAGGTGCGGTTGAAATCTACGGAGACGATCGCCGCTCTCAGACGGCACGCAGAAGAGATCGCTATTAAGTCCCTGCAGTCACCGTGTGGCGTCGCAACTAGTGCGAGCGCACAGTTTTCTATCAAATATTTACTGTGAAATGTAGACAGACTGTAAAGTAGCCATCAGATTAGCATATGTGCTGTAGCGGGCAGATTACCGGTGTCCGTTCGTCTGACGTCACGACCATATGGCATGTCTGTACCGTGAGAATGTAAGACCTGTGCGCTAACTAGCCGCGTGTATAACGTGGAACTTTCATCTTTAATAACTTCTAACTGAGGAACCTGAGGAAATTAAAAGTTAATATACTAGTTTCTGTTATGAATAAAAATAAGTCATCCAAATTTGAGCTTTGAAACCTGCATATTTTGGAAATTAGAAAAATCTTACAGAAAACGCAAATTTCTACAATTTTCGAGTCTAAATAAATACCATTATGTATAGATCACCTTCAGTGACCATCCAACTATGAAACAAAATCACCTTCCGTGCTTTTGTATTTATTTTGAGAATTTTACTTTTAGAAATTCACCTATAACTTTGTTAAAACCATAAATGTTTTGAATTTTTGTGAACAGTTATTTTATATGAGTAGGTGAGAGTGAATGAGTGTGCCTGAGTGAATGAAAGAGGGACATTCGCCATTCTTTGCAAGTGTATAAAATCTAGGTTGGAACTCGCAAGTGTTCAGACGATGTAACCGTGGGAACAGAGTCGCCAGTGGTTCCCCATCTTAGTGAATGTCGGATGTCCAAGAGTGTATGGTATTGTACAAGCAGCCAGAACGTTCGCGAGTATTTAAATAATTTCTGGAAATAAAGTAAAGTCTAGTTTTCCTTTCGGTTTGTTAAATTATACAGTAAATTTTGTGTAACAAGAAATCATGACGTAAATGATTCAGAAGTCATGACTGGTGCGTGCTAGATTTTGGCGCGAGGCGCACCCAAAGAGTTAATTCTGTTTGGCTGTGTGATGTGTGAGCCAATGAGATGCGAGGACGGTTAGCAGACTAGGAGAGTGAGTCGCGAGTGGATGAGGAGTCGCGAAGGAACTGTGATCGAGAAGAGACATGCTTGATGTGTCCTCGCGAATAATGTGTAAAATGAAGTCATAAAACGGCTTCATCGGTTCGGTACTGTGCGATTTGAGACTGGAAGAGTCCAGTAACGCGTAGTGTGAGTTTGAGCGAGTTGTGACTTTTCGTTCCGCGAAAGACGCGAGTAACTTTAATAATTAAAAGCGTGGCGGTACTTCGTAAACTTTTACTAAGTGCTTATGGCGAGCATTAACGTTAAAAAACGAACTATTATTGAACATCGACTGCAAACGTGTATGTTAGAAAATCGTCTGTGTTGCAGTTAAGTAAATTCCGTAACTTTGAAAGCTAATTCTGGCGGGGTTTGAGTGTGGATAGAATTGTGAACTGAACTTTCTTCAAACGTAGATTAGCGGGCTGATGATCAGGCTTAAAGACAATAAAGAGCTTAAATAGAATTACCAACTTCGCGTTCTCGTTTGAGTAAACAATTACTACCATTCCAATAACTCAATTTATTTAGGAAGATTGCTCATAGATTGTATTTCAGCAAACATGTATCGCGGCCTCCGGTGAGCGGCTATTAAATTGCAGTTTCTTCAACACTGCTTTTCTGCAATTTTTCCAGTAGCTGCTATCAGGAGAGGCGAGTGCAGCAACTACCTAAGAAACGAGGTAGGTGGATTTTCTTTCAGGGAAAGGAAACTGCGCGATAAGAGCCTGACCCGTCGCAAGTGGTGCATCGGCCGGGAAATAAAAATAGTAAATTCCAGTGAATTTCAAAAAAAAAAAGCAGTAGTGACAATTACCGGACAATACAGAAGTGCTCGCTATGTGTAGGAACTGTGTAGCGTACAAATTGATATCGCCACGTGAATAGGAAGGACAGTGAAAGTGTCCGTGAACTGTAATGTGTTGTACGGAACGGAAGAATTTTTCGGTGACTACGCGCCGATTGGAATAGCAGTCTACGACGGCGTCTGGCAGACGACGAGCTACGGAGACTACGCAGAGGCGACGACAGCAGTGGCAGTTGGCAGCGCTGATTCGAGCGGGGGCCCGGAAACTGGTACAGCATTGCAGTGTATGGTGAACGGACCCGCAGTTTCATCTAGCAGCAACGCAGCACGCCGAAGCACAAAGTTAAGTACAGTGCTTTTGAAAACTTTGTGTGTTTGTGGAGTCAAACTGAGAAAAATGGCTGAGTTTCAACCAAGTGACAAAAAGGCGGAACTAAGTTGTGATAGTGGGATGGAGACAGGGGAAAATGACCCCATGAATTTTAGTTTAGACGTGTCTCAACCCAATTTCAGTAGTAGTTTGACTGATTCATCCTATGTTAATTATAGTTTGGAGTCAGATCCAAATATGTCAGTGCCCAGTGAGTTACAGTTACCCATGCCGGTAGTTAATGTTAATAGGGACATTGTATCAGCAAATGAGGGGGCGAAGGATAATGTCGCCAGTATGCTGATGAATCTATTAACTAAGATGAACGTGTTGGATTCCAATATGTCAAGTAAGATGGATTCCAGTATGTCAAAAATGGATTCCAGTATATCAAAATTGGAAACTAATATGTCACAAATGGATTCAAAAATGTCTAAATTAGGATCTGATTTAAGTAATGAGATGACTAAAATGGGCGCTGATTTAGATTCCAAAATATCCGATCTCAGAGACTGTTGGAAGCAAGATTTAGCAGTGCTCAGTAGTAAAGTAAATGTTGAAATACAGCAGGTTAAACTAGAATGTACAGAAAATATTGTTCAAGTGCAAAGTGAATTGACGACACGAATCGAACAGGTTACTGAGGATCAACAGCAATTTAAATCCCATGTTGATGCAGAATTAGATAAAGTATGTGAGCACATAAAAGTGGTAGAGAATTCCAATGAAATTAATCATGCCGCCTTAGAATGTAAAGTAAATGATACCAAAATTCGGTGTGAGAAACTTGGAGAGCAAGTTGTAAATAAGGTCAATAATTTAGAGACTCACATAAGCCATTTCAGTGAAAGTGTGAATGAGCAACTTTGTGGGCATGAATGCAGACTAACCAAAGTAGAACAGTGTGTTTCTAACCATAGTGGTAGTATAATTTCCAGTGGAATAATTGAATCTACCGAGGTTGCGTATGTTACCCACAGACAGTTTTTAAAATTTGACCCAAGTAAGAACATGCACCCCAGAGAATTTTGGAACGATTTTGAAGACGTTTTGCCGAAAGTATGGAGCGATAAACAAAAGATAGGCTTTATCACTTCAAATTTGATGGGAGAGGCCAGAGTATGGGGGAATTTAGCCTCTGAAAAATACGCGAAATTGTCAGAATTTAAATTAGCGTTCTTTGAGGAATACTGGGGAAAGAGAAAGCAGATGGATGTTCTTAATCGGTTCTGGTCGGGAGAGAAGTATGACCCCAAGAGAGAGGGCATCAAACGATTTGTTCAAAGGTGGGTAACAACTCTGTCCTACCTTAGTAATAAGTTAGAAACAGAACAGATCATATTAGGGGTAGAAAATAAGCTACCGTGGAACTGGAAAACTAAGATCATATCTGCGCCCCGAGATAACATTGACAAGTTCGTACAGTATTTAGAAAGGGTTGAATCCGTCCAAAAAGAAGAAGAAAACATGAGGAGGGAGCATCGCCCGCCTGCTAGGCAGAATGACAATCGCGCGGATGTAAACATTAATAGGATGGGTGTTCAGAGAGGCGGCGGATACCGTGGCAGTTCACGTGGTAGAGGAAGAACATATGTTAACAGGTTCAATGAACGCGAGCAGTATGACAGCGGCCGACAGATGTCAGGAGGTGAGGCGGTCAGCTGGAGGCATAGTGATGACGCACCGCGCTCGGAAAACCATTAATTGTCTACGAGTGTGCTGGCGATCGTAGGCAACAGCGTTTAAAGTTAAATCCGCTGGCAAAACCATTCATAAGAAAGCAGCCTGAACGACCACCTAACATAAATGTTGTTGCTACAAAATTTAGGGAGGATAACGTAAAACAGACAGAGATAGTAGCTTTAAGTCAAGTGGAGGTTAATGAACCAATTAACTGTAAGAATAATCATAAGAAGCCACTTATTGAAGAACTAAGTACTAGTTATAAGGGTAATAATCAGAAAGACATTATGCACAGTAAAACTAATGAAGAGCTGTCGGATAGGGGTGAGAACAGTAATAATGGCAGGGTTGTGACTGTGCTTGATAAGATAATTGATGTTGTAGATAGTTACGAAGAAGAGGATAGATTAGAGGAGGAGGTAGAGGTTAATGACGACGCCTTGGATAGGGTCGTAGAAAAGGAGGTTAATGAGAAAGAGGGGGAAACATTGGAAAAATGTTTTGACTTAGCAATAGTGGATAGGCTAATAGGAGCTGCCACTAGAATTGAGGGTGATAATAAGCATGAAATAAACCCTGTAAGTGTGAATGTGATTGCCACCCAAAAGACAGGCTTCGAAAGGAGAGAAATTGTGCAAGATTTATTGGAGGAAGCAGAACCCAAAATAAATAAAGAGTACTTAGGGCAACCGATAGTAGAGCTAAGAGTATTAAATGAACCAGTTAAATGTTTGATAGATACTGGATCGGAAGTCTGTGCAGTATCCCAGAACTTGGTAAATGAACTCCCTAACAGTAAACAGATTGTTAAGATGCCAGTAAGTGGCTTGAACATTGTAGTAGCAACCGGTAAGACTAAGAAGACAGTAAAACAGGAAGTGTTTCTACCCATAGCATTTAAGGAAGTAGAAATAAGACAGAACTTCTTAGTTATAAATGGACTGAGTGTAGACATATTGGTGGGGGCTGACTTTTTGAATAAATATGAAGGATGGGTGAATTTTTCTACCAATGATGTTATGGTAAAAATTAAGGGTAAACTAATTACTATACCTTTCATCGGTAAGCAGCTATGTGAGGATCCTGAGCAGAATGATTTTCCTATATGTATTTGTAAAACAGAGAAATTCTTGGAGGGCTATAATGAGTACGGTGGCAAAAAAGTAGAGGATCCGTCTGAGCTTGTGAGTGTCAGAAATAGGATCGAGGAGAAATTACTAGAATTAATTGATATTGATGAAGCAAGGAAAAACGATTTAAGACATACCTCAGAGAGCTTTGCACTCTTTGCAGAGCTAAGTGCGTGACGAGCACTAGGTCTCGAGTCGTTTGACAATATTTCTTCCACTTTCTTTTCCGTATTGTCAACCTACCTCTTCTTTCATTCAGAACTAAAATTCTATCGTCTTTCCTTCTTCTCTATCGTAGTTTTTAAGTGATAAAGTGTTTAAGTAATGAGTAGGAAAGAACCTCAGTGCAGTATAGGTTAAGCGTAAGGAATGAGTGTAAGAGAAAATCAAAAAGGATTAAGATACCTCAGATAAGTAATAAGTCTCAGTAAAGTAAATGTTTGGCCTAAGGTGTGAGTAATGCCCTTAGAAAGGTAAAATAACTAAGAAATGTAAGAGCCTCAGAAAATATGGTGACGAACATTGAAGCTGTTTGTTAAGTAACAGAACGATATGTTAAGACGTAGCATTAAGCTAATGTTTAGGAAAGGAAATGGAGCAGTACAGCAAAACTGTCTGTTCAATGAAGTCAGAGCCTCAGGAGGTGATTTAGTGGTAAAATGAGTAAAGGTACAGTGCAACAAGGTTGACTGTCAAAGGGGTAAAGGAAGTTAAGTTAAAGGGACAGTGCAGCAGGACTGACTGTCAAATGAAGAGAAATATGTGAGAAAAGGAGAAAGAATGAGCATAGTGTTTGGCTAGCTCGATATTAGGAAAAAGTGAGGCTACGAAGGTGAGTAAATAAAAAGCTTAATGTTGGTAGCCAGAGGTGGCGTTTGTTGGCAAACAGAGGAGATGTTTGTAAACAAAAGGAAGTGAGGCTACGAATGTAAACAGAGCTGAGGCGACGTTGGTAACTCAGGAGGTGGATGTATGTTAGAAAGTATGGGTAACGAGGTTTCGCAGATTAGTAGGAAACGCTTTAACAAATACTAACCTGAGTGTGTGAAGTATGAGTATGAGAGTTGTAAATTAAACCCGAATGTGACTAGAGAAAACCTGATGTTGACAAGAAATTGAAGTAACTCCAGATATGTGAGATGAGGAAAGTACCCATGACATCGATTCCATTTTTGACCAGAGACACACAAAGCTCCCCAAGTTTGTCGTAGAGATTAGTATAAGGATTGTAGTGTTGATAAATGAATAAGTAAATATGTATTTTTCAGTGTTTAATTTATGATACAGGACTACAGGAGATTGCCTGGAGACAGAATTGTAATATTGATAATTTTGTGTATATTTTATATTGTTGTGTATTGTACAGGAACTGGAGAGTCACCAGTGCTGGCGGAGATTTATTATGTATTTGTGAACTATTTGTAGGAATTGTTTTTCTTAGTGTTTCTTATGTAACCATAACTTGTTTAATTATGAGATGAAGAAGTAATTAAAGAGTAAATGTGCCACTTCGGTACTGCATTAGGAAAGTCAATTCACTTTTCACTTAAAAAAAAAAAAAAAAAAATTTTGAAAATTGTACATACTGTAAAGTAAATTTTATCAAAAATATGAGACTTTAGAGTCAAGCAGATAGCGCCATTTATCGCTGCTGTAGGTTAAGACGTAGCAGTTAGAAAGGGAACTGAGGCCAGCTGATGTTTCAGGTGCGCCGAAGTAAACAGAGGTGGTAGCACGAGAGTTGAAATGGACCTCCCAAGCAGGACCCGGTCGAACTACGAGTGCTATCAAAATCTTAAGTGTAAGTGGTAAAAAAGTGACGCTCACCATAGCGATAGTAGTGTTAGGGTGCGTGTGACGTACATCAAGATAGTATTTAGGTTTGTTTTCTCTTTCAGGAATTTGTAAATAGAATTTTGTAATCTGAAAAATATTTTTTTGAATGATGATAAAAGTGCATGTTTAGATATAAGATGTTTTGTAGGTCGTCAGCCCTAGGTATAAGTGGATGATTGATGTACAGGAACTATAAATGTTAAATAGCTGTTTGAGTAAATCTTTAATAGAAATTTTTTTAGAAAACTAAAAGTTTGTCATGAATGAAAAAAATTTAGTTTCCTCAGGAGGTGTGTGGCGTCGCAACTAGTGCGAGCGCACAGTTTTCTATCAAATATTTACTGTGAAATGTAGACAGACTGTAAAGTAGCCATCAGATTAGCATATGTGCTGTAGCGGGCAGATTACCGGTGTCCGTTCGTCTGACGTCACGACCATATGGCATGTCTGTACCGTGAGAATGTAAGACCTGTGCGCTAACTAGCCGCGTGTATAACGTGGAACTTTCATCTTTAATAACTTCTAACTGAGGAACCTGAGGAAATTAAAAGTTAATATACTAGTTTCTGTTATGAATAAAAATAAGTCATCCAAATTTGAGCTTTGAAACCTGCATATTTTGGAAATTAGAAAAATCTTACAGAAAACGCAAATTTCTACAATTTTCGAGTCTAAATAAATACCATTATGTATAGATCACCTTCAGTGACCATCCAACTATGAAACAAAATCACCTTCCGTGCTTTTGTATTTATTTTGAGAATTTTACTTTTAGAAATTCACCTATAACTTTGTTAAAACCATAAATGTTTTGAATTTTTGTGAACAGTTATTTTATATGAGTAGGTGAGAGTGAATGAGTGTGCCTGAGTGAATGAAAGAGGGACATTCGCCATTCTTTGCAAGTGTATAAAATCTAGGTTGGAACTCGCAAGTGTTCAGACGATGTAACCGTGGGAACAGAGTCGCCAGTGGTTCCCCATCTTAGTGAATGTCGGATGTCCAAGAGTGTATGGTATTGTACAAGCAGCCAGAACGTTCGCGAGTATTTAAATAATTTCTGGAAATAAAGTAAAGTCTAGTTTTCCTTTCGGTTTGTTAAATTATACAGTAAATTTTGTGTAACAAGAAATCATGACGTAAATGATTCAGAAGTCATGACTGGTGCGTGCTAGATTTTGGCGCGAGGCGCACCCAAAGAGTTAATTCTGATTGGCTGTGTGATGTGTGAGCCAATGAGATGCGAGGACGGTTAGCAGACTAGGAGAGTGAGTCGCGAGTGGATGAGGAGTCGCGAAGGAACTGTGATCGAGAAGAGACATGCTTGATGTGTCCTCGCGAATAATGTGTAAAATGAAGTCATAAAACGGCTTCATCGGTTCGGTACTGTGCGATTTGAGACTGGAAGAGTCCAGTAACGCGTAGTGTGAGTTTGAGCGAGTTGTGACTTTTCGTTCCGCGAAAGACGCGAGTAACTTTAATAATTAAAAGCGTGGCGGTACTTCGTAAACTTTTACTAAGTGCTTATGGCGAGCATTAACGTTAAAAAACGAACTATTATTGAACATCGACTGCAAACGTGTATGTTAGAAAATCGTCTGTGTTGCAGTTAAGTAAATTCCGTAACTTTGAAAGCTAATTCTGGCGGGGTTTGAGTGTGGATAGAATTGTGAACTGAACTTTCTTCAAACGTAGATTAGCGGGCTGATGATCAGGCTTAAAGACAATAAAGAGCTTAAATAGAATTACCAACTTCGCGTTCTCGTTTGAGTAAACAATTACTACCATTCCAATAACTCAATTTATTTAGGAAGATTGCTCATAGATTGTATTTCAGCAAACATGTATCGCGGCCTCCGGTGAGCGGCTATTAAATTGCAGTTTCTTCAACACTGCTTTTCTGCAATTTTTCCAGTAGCTGCTATCAGGAGAGGCGAGTGCAGCAACTACCTAAGAAACGAGGTAGGTGGATTTTCTTTCAGGGAAAGGAAACTGCGCGATAAGAGCCTGACCCGTCGCAACCGGTGGCCATTTGTATGTTGGCTTCTCCCCCCTGCGACGTCTGTTCTGGAGCGAGGATCATCGGCAAAGTCGTCTTAATACGGTTCGCCATAATCCTGGTGAAAATCTTGTAATCGGCTTTCAGCAATGTAAGCCGATAGTCGTTAATCGATAGCCCTCCACCTGGCTTTTGTACCGGTATGAGTAGACCTTCTACAAACGCTGACGGCACAACACAGTCTGGAGACTGATGTCACGGAAAGTCCGATAGAATTCGATGGGCAATCCATCAGGCCCAGGAGACTTATTGGCCGCACCTTTGTCCACGGCGTCTTCGACTTCTTCGAGTGAGATTTCCTCTGTTAGTGCATTCACGGTAGCCTCGTCGATATTACGTGTTACCTGCTGTAACACTTCAGTAGTGGCCTCGTCATCGACGATTCTTTCCTTGTAAAGACGACGAAAATGATCCTCCACCGCCTTTATTATGGTTGCTTGAGTCGTACATAAGCGACCGTCGTGTGTCCTGAGTTGTGTGATTAAATGTTGGCGTTGTCGGCGCTTATCCGCCACAACGTGGTACATAGTGGGTTCCTCCGCAAACGTTCGGTCGTGCCGTCGCGAGCGGACGACTGTACCTTCTAGTCGGCGCTTCGTCAATGATAGTATGTGAGCCTTGATTCTGCTTTGATCATGTCTCTCCGGGGAAGGGGATAAGGCGTCGAGGTCCCTGAGTGCCGCGTAGTAAAAATCGAGGGTCTGTCGATGCCACGCAGTCACGTCCTTGCCATATTGCCTAAGTGTCCTACGGATTGCTTGTTTGGCACAGAGGAGCCACCACTCCAAGGTCGAGGTGTATCGAGGGTGGCGGCGTTCACAGTCAGTCCACGTTGCTGCAACTTGCCGACGGCAATCCAGGTCCTGGAGATGAGTTATGTTGAGCTTCCAAAAGCCATTGCTTCGCCAGACTTGTTGGGGGCGTAGGTGTATAGTGCAGATATAGGCACTGTGATCAGAATAGGCTCGAGGCCATAGTTCGGCGTCCACCACACCTTGTGTGAGATCTTGTGACACATATATGCGGTCGAGTCGGCTGGCCGAATGACTGGTAAGATGAGTGTGGCCAGAGCGGTTACCGTGGACTTTTTCCCACGTGTCGCACATGTTCTTGGATCATCGCACCCAGTTCCGGACAAGGCATGTAATGTGGGATTTGGTCCTAGAGGTGAAGTACGCAATTGAAATCGCCGGCGAAGACGCTGTGGTCGTATCGTCCTAGGAAAAGGGGAGCGACATCTGAGGAGTAGAATCTGGCGCGGTCATGACGTCTTGTGGTACCCGACGGCACGTAAACATTAATGAATCTGGTGTTGAGTGCCGTAAATGCTATTCCTCGCGTGGAGGGAAGAAACGTGATGTCGGTAACTTCAATACCTTCACGCACTAATATTGCCACTCCGGTATCTGCAGTGCTATCGGGCGTCACATGTGTGGTGTACCCGTAAAAGTGCGGGAGTGCAGTCGTTTTCACTTGTTATAGGAAAGCAAAGTTAACCCCCATGGCTCGTATGGTTTCTTTCAAAAGTTGGATCTTGACAGGAGAACTGATCATGTTGATATTCATTGTCGCCAGGCGGTAAGCCTGGCAAAGAGTTGTTTGGGCGAGGTTATCCATGGTGAAGGTGGAGAGAAGCGAACATCGGAAGTGATGTCACCCCCCGCCGAACGCGGTCCTCCTTGTGCTGCTTATGCTGCATGATCCGGCGGCGCCTCAGCTGGCCCCGGGTCGGGATCTTTTGTCTCGACGTCCTCGGCCCACGAAGCGGGCGCGGATCTCTGTTCGTGGTCCATAGCCTCGGAATGTTTGATAGTAAGGGACCGCGCGACTTCGCTGCTTGCACTGGTACCTTCCCGCTGCTCACTGTTTCTGTCAATGGGCTGATGGTCGAAGGCTGCATGTTTTTCTGTCTGTTCTGCAAGGTTGGAGTCAGTGAGCTTCGCGGCTGGCTTCTTGAGTGGTCAGTCGTTCTTCCCCGGCCGAATGCGAACCGTTGTGTTCCGACACGGTCCGACGACGCCGCTTTCGGCGTTTCGGTGATCGTCGTTTCCGTACGTGGCCTTCATTGTCAGAAGACGGCACTGACTCATACTCCTCCGGAACAAACGCTTCGGTCGGTACAGTAAGGGAATCAATTGCCATCTTACTGGCGTCAATGTCTGTCGCGTTCGGTAGCTCCAGAGTCGTAGTACTATTTTCCACCACTGACCAGGTCGGCCGATCATCCAGGTCTTTGTCCGTGGAAAGTGATTCTTGTACCGCTGAAGCGGTCGGCCGTGTCTGTTGTGTAGAGAACGTCGTGAGCGCCGCCGCGTAAGTAACGGGTAGCATAGCCTTCGCCGCTGGTGGTGCAAAGTCCTTCGGTGGGAGTTGTGCGATCCGACGCTGGAGGCACTCGGAACGAAGGTGACCTTCCTTACCGCATCCGGAACACGTCTTCGGTTGGCCGTTATAAATAACTATGGCCCGGCTCCACCTATCTGTAGATATGATGGCACGTGTCGTTAGAGATCTATGAGCACTTGGCGTACTCCATTGAGTGCTGGATACGTCTTAAGGTTGATCATTTTTCGTGTACCGTACCGTACCGTAGGGGCGGAGCGCCGCTACAACTTCTGCCGCCGGGAGTTCAAATGGAAGTTCGAAGATGCGTATAGTCCGCAGTCCCATTGCGGCATGGCCGACCTCGACGTTGCCAACATTGCCATCTTCGTGGCAGAAGCGGAGTTCTGGTTTCACCTTTCGAAGCACCTTGTCGCAAGTAGTTTCGTTTATGAGCTTTACGTAGACCGTGCTACTGACGATCGAAAAGTGAATGCCGACAAGGTCGGCAACCGGGATCTTGGCTTCCTCTTTTAAAAAACGTTCGATTTCGAGCGCCTTTGGTCGGGTAAAGTCGTTCCGAAATGTGAAGTTCAAGATTGATCTTCTGTATTGGTTTTCCATGGTCTTGTAGCGCTACGGCGTCACGTTAGTGCCGGCCGAAGAAAGTAAACAAGGCGCGCGGGCCCTCTCTGCCAGCGGAGAGCACACACCGCACGTCCGCTTTGCTCGGCTGCGAGAGCCGCACTGTCTAGACCACGGGTTCATATTCCTACAACTTAGAACTACCTTAAACTAACCAACCTAACCAACCTAAGGACGTCACACATCCATTCCCGAGGCAGTATTCGAACCTGCGACAGTAGCGGTCATGCGGTTCCAGACTGTAGCGCCTAGAACCGCTCGGCCACTTCAGCCGCCGCCTCTCTATTGCTCCGTCCCCGACTGATGCTACGTCCCGACTGCACTTCTGCCGCGTTCAAACTCAACGACTGCCAGGTCCGAACTGTCCCTATGACACATCACGACCGGGAAGTAATAGCCATCCAGCAAAGATAATACGCAGGGCAAATGTCGATGCGCGCTGCTGCTGCTGCTGCCACTCGCGGACAGGCAAGACAGTAATTCAGTGACACCATTAACAGAAATTTAAAATGACAAGGCGGCCGAATGGTAAAGCAAGATGTTACGTAATAGATGGCTTAAATATGAGCCACGCAAGGCTCAGGTATGTTGTGATTAAGACTGGACACACAGAGGACTTTTATCATTGAAAAAGAACTTTGAGAGATTTTTTACAAAGGGGGTCATTTTAGCGTTGTGCTTCACCCTTACTGCACCAATGTTTTGAAATGTTTAATGAGTCTTCAATTAAACCGTTAACTGAGTGACCAAAAGTCATGGGAAAGGTCTTTGTCATGAGTTAATCGTTGGCTACTGAAGCCAGCACTTAGCATTTGTCCGTGTACAGACGAGGTGGAAAAGCATCCTTGACAGACCCCATTCAAATCGGAGATGGTCTGTTAACACCTCCTACGGCTCCGTCTATCTGATACAATGTCCGTTCCTCTAGCACCAGTGGAGAATGTCTCTGTTGAACTGAAGGACTCACAAACGCTAATCCCTGTCTAATCTCTAATGTGCCATGACCCGAGTATCTTGCCCCCATTATCATTCCATGTTCGAACTCTTCGATGTACTCTTCGCTGTACATCTGCCTGTAAGAAAATGCTATTATATCGCATCATTGTACAGCTACGACGTAGGTGTAATTTTCACTGCTAAGGATTTATTTGTTTCAATTGATAAAATTTTCACCTATAGAGATATAGACAGATACCCGTAACATTCAGGCGCTATATACAATATATTTTTAAATGGAACGGTCCTTTCCGTAACCTTCAATCAGTGTGTGTCACCGCAATTACCGGGTCTTAGTTGGCCTACATAGTTTCTATGCTAGCAGGATGAACTGCTGAGGCACTATCTTAAAGCCACACTTACAATTATTACCGTCTACAGTCTGAGAGTTGGCGGGGGAGGGAGGGGGAGAGTAAGAGGGTGAAATTGCTGAAGTACCGTGTTTGTTAGGTATCCACTTTTTGGGCCTTACATAAACTGCATAACGGTGATAACGAATAAGATCCCCAGCAAATAACATTATTGACAGCAGGAAATAATTAGAGCCATCTCATGTAAGGAATAACAAACTATTTGTCCTTTTAACGACAGGGACATGAGTAATATAACAAAGTGAATGCAGCTTGTAGATGGACAGGATGGGTGACTGATGGCAGTAGAACGACTCAATTACCTTTAAAAAAAGATATCCCAGGTGCACTGCAGAAAGAAATAAGGGAAAATCAACATAATAACTATCAAAATAAACATGGCCGGGACACAAGTAAGTGGCCAGAGTACATTAACGAGTGGAGAACCAGGAAATAAAAATAAGAATTTTACTTTAATGTGGGAGCGGTCGGCTTAAGCCAGAAGTGTGACGTAATAGAATCAAGGTGGGGATGATAATGTTATATAAAAGCACTTTGAGAACTCAATTAAGACACAGAGACAAAAAGAGCGATGGTTCACGCCTAGCGGCGTGCCACACACCTGCTTGTGGTAAAGGCGCGACTCTGACTCTGCTTTTGCAAAGTGAGGGTGATACACTTCACATATAATGGCGACAAACGTAGAGCGAGAGTTAAATATATCTGTGCGAACCTTTTCTGGCTGAATTTTGCGCACGTCGCTTCAACATAGAGCAAGTGTGCAATTGCCATTAAATTCGACTAGGGAAATTTGAACGTTCCACGGAACGCAAAGCATTTGAGACTACTTTCAGTCAAGGCCGGAGTAGAGAGTTAGTGATTTCAGATCCAGCATGGAGACAACGCCGCTCTAGTTGCTGTTTGGTAATGTATGATGCGCTTTTGGTGAAATTAAATGTTGACTCCAATTTTGCGAGACTAGCATACTCCAACATGTGTACGCTTCGAATAGAGAAACTGAAGAGCTAATTACTAACCTAGCCTCCAATGAGTACATCAGAATAGATTATCTAAAGTCATCCTCCCCAACTTAGTTCATCGTACAGCTGAGATGTGGGTGTAATTTTCATTGCTAAAGATTTACTTGTTTCAATTGATATTTTCACATATAGAGAGACAGTTTTATTAATTACACATTCAATGTTGAAACAATTGATTTATTGAGAGAAGAAGTAATTAAATTTACTTATTGATTATAACCTGATTCTAGAGAGCTTTGCTAAATTACAAGTAATATGGAAAAGGGAGAGATTGTGTTATCATTTTTGGTTAAATCCGAAACTTGTCATTAATATCAGTTTATTCTTAGAATGTCACAGTAGCATTTTTGAAATAGGACCAGAATTAAGAGCTATGTGGAATGTCTGCTTACCACCCTGGGCTTGAGAAGACGGATAGAACGTTATCCTTTGCCACATTCAAAATTAACAAATCCTACGATACATTAGATGTTTTAATGACAGTGTCGTGGCACTGCATACGACTTTATATCAGATTTCATATTTCTCAACAACATAGATCAGAAAAAACACAAATTTTCAAATTTTGGAATGTAAGGCCCGCAAGTTATGCAAAACACCATTTTTGCTAAGTTCCCAAACACGTTTCAGCACCACTGTGGCATCACCAGCGGGTTTCCGTATTATTTGAACTATAATGTGAACATTACACATACACAACAATCAAATGCAATCAAAATTCAAATTAGGCCCCGAACTCACTGGTGAACAAATAAACACTGACTGTGCTAGGACACACAACAAACACAATTACGCTGTGTTTTGGTGAAGTGCTAAGTGCTTTTGCGGCCTTATTTGTGAAAATACTTGTTATGTACCCGTTTGCATCACAATAACTGACCATGATGCTGAGAATAAAAGGCCTAGGAAACGTAAGTAAAAAAGAATATAGGCGCGAAATATTGCGCCAAAGTAAATTACGTTTAGATAATAGGTTAACTCCCAACAAAATCTCTCAACACCGGATCGTTGCTCATGGCCTGAAATAAATAATACATAAGTGGTCCTGAAAAATCATGCACAAAAAGTGTGAACGTATCAACAAAAAAACAAATTGTTGTTTGAACTAAATATCCATTTAATTTTGTAACCATTTAGTAAAAATCTTCCCAATACTGATTAAATAAAACGGAAGTCCACTGATGATGGCAAAGTGGTGGTGAAACATGTTTGGAAACTTGGAAAAAACTGTTTTGCATAACTGGCGGACCTTACAGCCTACAATTTTAACTGCAAGCATGGTAAACACAAGGAGCTGCAAATACAAATGATGAATATCTCGTCGCCCAGCCAAGCATTGCCCAGCAATAAATATAGGAACACCTTAATGAAGCTTCAGAAGACAACCCTCCATATACAGTTTAATAAAAATTGCCTAGCTCATATTGTGATTCTAGATTATATCAAAAACTCTGTTAATAGCATGTCACCTACACTGAAGAAAGTGAAAAAGGACATGGCGATTTTGAGCCCAAAGCACAATGTTACGGAATTATATGCTACAAAGCAATCGTTCAACATTGAATATTACCAAACACATTTAGAATTGGTGTACAAATTTACAATACCAGCTCACTTTGAGGAAATAACAGAGAGAGAGAGAGAGAGAGAGAGAGAGAGAGAGAGAGAGAGAGAGAGAGAGAGAGAGAGAGAAGGCATTCATACAGAAATTAATGCAAGACGAACAGGATGAAAAAAAAAAAACAGAAAACTCAACAGAATAATTCACAGCACAGACACACCCAACAATATAAATTCCATGACAGAATCATTACTCTAACTGACACAAATCTCACCAAACAAGAAAAGAGCCTTCTAGAAAAAGGACTGAAACACAACAACACAAGTATATCACACAAATCAATAGAAAAACCTCATAACAGAATCAGAACACCTCATAAAGGAACAAGAAAGGCTGAGCACACCAAATTTTAATGAAAACTTGACAAAGAATTAGTAGCTGCAGAAATAACACAGATAATCAGAACACACAAATCCAAAATTATTTCTAACCATAGAACATCAGAGGAAATCACAGTCAACAAGCTAAAACAAAAATTAAAACAGAACAATGCCATAATAACAAGAGCAGGCGAACGGAATATTACTATAATTATGGATGAAACAGAATACATAGAAAAAACAAAACACTAGATTTTCTCAAAAACCACAACATTGCAAAACTGATCAGTGACCCAACTGCAAGGTACAAGAAAAACATTCAACAGACACTGAAACACATCATAAATACGTTCTCAAAAGGCCAGGTAAGAAGTATAGCACAGAAATACTACCTAATTATTTTTGTCACACTAGGTCATTTTTATCTGACGTAAACTGTCAGCATACGGACAGATTTTCACTCTCAGGTTGCTACGTAATCGTGACTTGTTTAGTTCCATTACCGAAAAAGACGTTTCATACACATATGATGAGCTAAATACTTAGTCCCATTTGGAACCACACTATGGAGACGTGCAATCTCTTCCAAAGGAAAACAGCGTATGTCTTCTGGACACTTAATGTAACAGAATTTGTCTTTGAAATGGCAATTACATTGGAGATCGATCAGTTCCATCTGCACGTGCACAGAGATGTTTACAAGGGTCTCGGAAACAGATGAAAAACACGTGTAAGATGGTCTGTGTCCTCAGAATCCTTGTAATTATTTCAAGGCCATAATGAATTCTTCAAGCCTCGTATGTTCTTTAACGCTGGTGATCATAAGGAAATGGATAGAGTTTCATGTCAGAATTTGCCCTTTCCCCAACACGAATTTTTTTAATGTATTCCCATCAAATGAGGAGTGTTTCTCACCTTGTAATGCCTTAGTGTGGGCAACGTGTAATCACATCCACTTACAACGTGATAACTGTAATCCATTCTGGAGTTTAAATCTTCGTTCTTGCTCTCCTTTTTCCTTCATAAATTCAACAATAGCAAGGGTAAATCGAAAAATCAATCCAGTTATACCCCCTGATTCAACCAATGATTTTCACAGTAAATTTTTCTTTTTTTGAATCATACATCTTCTGGTCGGTTTGATACAGCACATCACAGATTTCTCTCCTGTGCCAACCTTTTCATCCCAGCGTAGCACTTGCAACCTATGTCCGCAATTATTTGCTGGATGTTCTCCAATATGTGTCTTCCTCTCAGTTTCGACCCTCTAAACCTCCCACTAGTACCGAGAAAGTTATTCCCTGACGTCTGAGGAGATATTCTGTCATCCTGTCCCTTCATCTTGTCAGTATTTTCCATATACATTGCTATCCTCAGCGATTCTGTGGAGAACGTCTTCATTTCTTAACTCATCAATCAACCTATTCTATCGCTTGTGTCTTGTCCCGCGATTATGCAGGGTCAGCCATGGATAATCGGATTTGGCATGTTAATTTTAAGGAGTGGCTGGATGCCGTTCCTGCCGCCACCAAGTACCCCATTCCAAGGAATTCGTGTACAAAAACTGTCAGTGTCTAGCGGAATCCATTAAATAGTTTGAATGTGTTGAGATGTCAGCGAGCTGTGAAACTGAGGCGGAACCGGAGGACCAGCCCGGTATTCACCTAGCGGGATGTGGAAAATCGCTTAAAAGCCACATACAGGCTGGCTGGCTGGCACACCCGCTCTCGTCGTCAATCTACCAGGTGGATTCGATCTGGGACCGGCGTGCCTAACAGAGCCCAGGAAGCTGCGAGTTTGCGCTCTCAGCTACCCTGGCGCGTTCTTATCAATCAACCTAATTGTCAACATTCTTCCGCAGCACCACATCTCTAAGTGTCTTTAATCGACCGCAGAATATTAATTCTTTTTGCAGGGTTTTGTAATGTCATTTCACTGCAAATTTGTGGTACCTTTCGATTATGCAACTGTATTTCGCGTAACAGGTACTGAGATTTCTTGTCGTTCTCTTCTCTCATTCCCATTCATTGTTACAGGCTTGTAATGATTGATCGCTAGATTGCCTCTGTTTCTGCAAACAGTCGCTCGATATGTGAACCTCTTTTTTTTTATACAGCGAGCAAACAGCGAAGAATAGGCAGTGCTGACACCACGATTTTACCCAATTGAAGGAAGTCTTGCCTATGGAAAACTGCAGCATCGCAATGCTACATCAAATACCGTACTGTGCCGAGAAATTCCGAGAGTTGCCGAGCAAAGGCGAGACCACACGATCTCCGGTCCACACACAGCTTTCACGTAGTGGTCGCGTGCAGTTTAGCACGCCGTGGCGGACCTTGTATTACAGAATCACTCCTTATTGCTCTCGTTTGTCTCTCTCCATCGTCTTAGTGCCATGGTCCGTTGCTAAATATTATCGTTTTGTAGTCTTTTCTTGCTTAGTGTGCTTGTCAATCAATGAAAAAAATTCTAGATTGAGTGTGCAGCGGAGCGAGCGCTCATATGAAACATCCTTGCAGATTGAAACTGTGTGCCGGACCGTAATCGGACTCGGGGCTTTTGCCTCTCGCGGGCCAGTGCTCTACTATCTGATTAATCTAGCCACGACCCACGACCCATTCTCACAGTCTCTGTTAACTTTGGAAGATAGGAGACGAGATTCTGTCAGAAGTAAAGCTGTGAGAACGGGGCGTGAGTCGTGTTTGAGCACTTGGCTGCGAAAGGCAAAGGTCTCGAGTTCGAGTCTCGGTTTGGCACACAGTTTTAAGTTTGAAAATATTTGTAGTTGGTGTGATGAGTGGCAGCTAGCTCTAGATGTGGAAACATATAAGTTAATGAAGATGATTAGGAAGAGCAAACCTGTGATATTCGAATATAGTACCACTGGTTGACTGTGTCAAATCATTTAACTTTTGGGTGTAATGTAACAAAGTCATACGAAATAGAACCGCCATCTGAGAACCGTGGCAGAGAAGGCGAAATGTCGACTGTGCTTTAATGGCAGAATTTTACGAAAGGGTGGTTCACCTGTAAAGGAGACTGCTTATAGGGAGCTGGTGCGACCTATTCTTGAGTACTGCTCTAGTTTATAGGATCTGTACCAGGTAGAGCTGAAGGAGAACTTCGAAGCAATTCAGAGGTGGGCTTTTAGACTTGTTATCGATAGGTTCGAAGCACATGTAAGTGTTGCAGAGATGTTTCGGGAAATCAAATGGGAATATCTGGAGGGAAGGCAACGTTCTTCTCGAAAAACACTATTAAGAAATCTTAGAGAACCGGCATTTCAAGCTGATACCCGAATGATGCTGCCAACATTGCAGTATCGCGTAAGGACCACGAAGATAAAATACGAGAAATTAGGGCTTATACGGAGGTTTTCACTCACTATTTGCGTGTGGAACAGGAAAGGAAATGAGGAGTAGTGCTACAGGGTGCCCTCCACCACTCACCGTACGGTGACTCGATGAGTATCTACGTAGATGCAGAAACTTAATAATTATTGCTTATGAACACATTTTCTCTCCAGCGATTTTAAAATTCTCTGCCAGACATATGAAGTACGCGCCTATGAAACTTACCATCAATACTGGTCAACACATTGTCTCTACGATGACAATAAAATACAGTGCCTGACAAAAAAGATGAAGCTCTCAGAGGAAAAGGTTGGACATCAACGTAACTTCTTTCACGTACACACCATTGGCTGGTATGTAAATGATTAGAATTAAACTCTCTGTGTAATGGCCAACAAAGTGCACTAGTGTTGTTTGTGTTTGGTTTTTGGCTCAAAAATGGCTCTTAGCACTATGGGACTCAACTGCTGTGGTCATCAGTCCCCTAGAACTTAGAACTACTTAAACCTAACTAACCTAAGGACATCACACACATCCATGCCCGACGCAGGATTCGAACCTGCGACCGTAGCGGTGGCGCGGTTCCAGACTGAAGCGCCTAGAACCGCTCGGCCACCAGCGACTGTCATTTGTTTTGTTTTGTTACCCGGCTTGGCAACATATAGGGACGTAAAGAGCATCACAACTTCATCAAAAACTAATTGTCCATTGTGAAGGACAGGAAGGTAGCACATACTCGTGTGGGAAAGCGTTATCAGCACCTGAAAGATTTTGAAAGGGATTTCATTTTGGATCCCCTTAATTCCTGGTTGGTGAGTCACACAACATCAGTTTTTGAGAGGCATTATGAAGGGACGATGTTTGATTACATCGAAACGTGGAAGTAGGCACCACACTCGTCACCAACGTTCTGTCCGCTGGCGGCTGTCAATCTTCAGGGAGTACCTCTGTGGCGATTTGTTAATCAAGGGAGATAAATCTTTTCTCTTTACATTTTCCTTAGCTTCCTTCTACGCTGTACAGATATCATTGATGGTCTATAATATTTTTTGTTTTGGTGTATCATGCGCAGAGTGAATATGTTTTGGTGTGTTTCTACTGCTACAAGAATCCTCATTAATTAATTAAAATTTCAATGCATGTTAGACCATCATTGTAATGGTTTTGTGTAATGCGCTGTGGAGCACAAAATGTAATACGCAGCACTCTACTGTGAAATGTGACGGGAGAGAGACATCGGCAGTTGCAGTCGAACAGCGAGTGTCTGTGGGTGTGCAATGGCGTCGTGTGCATGCGGGTTTACGTTGTGTAATTGTGGTCAGACATTAACACACGGAAATTTATTGACGTGTTCTTATATTTCTGTCACCGTTTAAACTATATTTCGACACGGACGTTATGAAACTGTAAAGGGACATCCTCCTCTATCGTTATCTTTCCTAAACTGTAGTTCTGTGGCAGATTAAATATGTGTATGGACAGTTTATTCATTTCGGTAATCGAGCATATCCACGATTTTTGCCTGTTATCGTCACTGATACAGGCGAGGTATCGATCCTGGAGATTCCAAGACTATCGAGAACGTTTCAATTTCGACACTGAATTCGGGTAGCGAATGTCAAAAGAAATATTTTTTCGTATGTTGTGAACACAAATTAATAATTTTCGGTTTTCTTTTCTTTTTTTGTTTCACTTTTAGTGAGGCTCCCGACTTCTTTCTCAATTTCATGATACTAGGTCAACAGGTCCTACCTTATAGATTTTAATGACTGAGTGTGGGAGAATCAAAATGTGTGACATAAATAGACATATCTTTTGATTGAGTTGACTTAGAGTTTTTACATCGTCAAGGGACCATAGACATTATTATGAGACAGAAATTTCAGCTTGATACGTCCATGTATTCCTGATAGGTGGAGTCTTGACAGACAGATGGAACGACAGACAGTCAGATAAAAAATGACAATTTTTTTGCTTGTAATATAATTAGGAATTCACAAATTTGACCTACTCCCAAATTTTATGCTCCTAATTGAATTGCAAGTACCGAATAACTTTCCATATTTGAGTTTACGAGCCTCAATATATGTCACACAAATAGGCGTATCTTTTGATTGCACTGACACAGAACCTTCAATCTCTTATATCTTGAAGTGATTACAGACATTAATAAGTTAGGCAAATTTGAACTTGTCTACCAATAGCTGAGAAAAAGGATCTTTAACAATCGTACGGACAGACAGACAGGCACAAAGTCAATGAAGTGATCCTGTAAGGTTTTCCTTTTTACCGACTAACGTACAGAACCCTAAAAATGTTAAAAATGGCCACATTCTCCAGGATCTAGGCGGCTGGAGGCACCTACGCCCTTCATGTAATTGTAGGAGACAGCGCATGCGCATTACGGCAGGCACATATCGTTGATTGGCAGCACTGCGGTAAACAGATATCACGGCACAAGGTGATCATAATTTGTAAAGCGAATTAGTTTCACCTGATAATTTCACTGACATGGTCGCTCATAATTACTATTCTCTCTAATTTTCATCTCATTTAATAATTATAATAATTAATAATTGCGATTGGGTATCGCTATCTTATCAATGGAGGTCACATTGAACTGACTGTGTTTTCTTTGAATATACTTCCTGATAGCATTTGTCTTTGTGCAGGTTCCAGGGTTAGACAATGTGGTATCCAAACAATTACACAACATATATACAGCTACTTCGGTAGCAAAAAGTTTTTGTCTGTTGACCATTGTTTCGATTGCACTAGGAAAATCATCAGAATAAAAAATTACGAGGAATACATGTAATCACACCATGGTTTAAAACGCCTGACCATGTTACTTTTTATTCTGATGAAATTGCTCTTGTGCAATCTAAACAGTGGTCAGTTGACAAAATTTTGTGGCGGTAAATACGTTCTGTAATGAAAGAGCGTACTGTTGCTGGATCAGAGCCAATAACATGTTTAAAATTTTAAGTATCCAAACAATGTTTTCAAGTTCACAAAGATAAAGTAAGAAAAACGTGGTATGCAATCGAAGTCACCTACTTCTTCTGAAGACCTACATACGTGTTATTTATTAATTACTTTCTTGAAGATTCATTTCAATGATGCCGACATTTCGTTAGAAATTGTGGGAATTTGAAGAAAATGGAAGTAACTGACGATCTCGCGAATTGTGGTTCGATCGATGACTGTTGGTTAGTTAAAGTATCTTCCTCACTCAAAGGACACATGTAGAGTAATGTCTGTCAATAACAAAGAAAACGCTGTAACTATTTGGTTAAACGAAGGAGCGAAAAAACCCTTAGCGGATGTAAATTGTCTAAATGAAAGAAATATTTACATGCAGTATAAAATACGTGCCAAAATGAAACTCGCAAAACTGTGATAGCAAAACTATTCGAAATATTTAGAGCTGCTCGCGGGAGACAATGCACATTACCAAGAGAATAATCGTACCATTACGACGTTTTCAGGAAATATAGGTCTTGGTTACATGTAATGACGAAATCTTTAGCAGTTTCCATACACACATACACATTTGTGTCATTCAAGGTAAGTATGACAATTGGGGAATGTATCTTCCGGTTACGCACATCACTGTGAATCACGACGTTAACACCGCAGACATATTCAACATTGTTCCTTTCCTAATTTGCGGTATCTGCGGTATCAGTCTCGATGACAAAAAAACGTAATGCGCCTGTCGTATACGCACTGTGCTTTCTTTCGAACTATGCAACAAAACTCAAGAGTTTGTCGATCCAACGTGCTCATATGGATTCCAACTGCCCACAACAAACCAAACTGCTTCAGCGGACGACACGTGTTCCTCTCTCCGTATATTTATGCTCCCGCACAAGCGCGCGGCTTTAACTCGCTTTGCTGCGAGGGTGGTTCAATAAGCAAGCTAAGAAAAAGCCATTATCCCGTGCAATATAAATTCCATGTCTACATAGGAAAGAAGAGCCAAGGTTTCCAACGCTGACGGTATGAGCCGCTGAGCATCGAAGTACAATTTCAAGATGGAAGCGTCTAATGAATAAGTTGGCAGCTATTACTCATTGCTAACACTGTCTTGAAAGGAGGATATAAGATGAACATCAACAGAAGCAAAATGAGGATAATAGAATGTAGTCGAATTAAATCAGGTGATGCTGCGAGAATTAGATTAGGAAATGAGACACTTGAAGTAGTAATGGAGTTTTGATATTTGGGGAGCAAAATAACTGATGGTGGTCTAAGTAGAGAGGATATAAAATGTAGACTGGCAGTGGTAAGGAAAGCGTTTCTGAAGGAGAGAGAGATGTTAACATTGGGTATAGATTTAAGTGTCAGGAAGTCTTTTCTGAAAGTATTTGTATGGAGTGTAGCCATGTATGGAAGTGAAACGTGGACGATGAATAGTTTAGACGAGAAGAGAATAGAAGCTTTCGAAATGTGGTGCTACAGAAGAATGGTGAAGATTAGATGGGTATATCACTTAAGTAATGTAGAGGTATTGAATAGAATTGGAGAGAAGAGAAAAAATTGTGGCACATCTTGACTAGAAGAAGGGCTCGGTTAATAGGGCATATTCTGAGGCAGCAAGGGATCACCAATGTAGTATTAGATGGCAGCGTGGAGGGTAAAAATCGTAGAGGGTGACCAAGAGATGAATACACTGAACAGTTTCAGAAGGATGTTAGTTGCAGTAGGTAGAGGGAGATGAAGAACAATATGCGTCAATTTACGGAGAGAGAATAATGGCTCGAAGACAAGTGTATTTGTAGGATGAATTTGATACAGGCAGAACACATGTACGAGACGAGCAAAAGACGAGTGGGCAAACACTATAACCTTTGTTGATAGCGTGTACCCTGTCGAAGAATTTACTTCAGACGTTCTTTTATCTATCTGAGACAGACTGTACATGAACTCATCACCATTGGCAGGGAGCCGATAAAGCGCACAGTAACGAGGTAAGGGGTACTTCCCTGTTGTAATACTCGGACGAGAATGAAACCAAGCGAGTTAACTGATGTTCCAATCACATAATACGGTAGCAGGAGCGCTATGTTTCTTTCGTGCGTCGCATCATCACAGGGGACCAAATATGGGTACATCATATAACACATGAAAGGAACAGAGCATTCATACGTGCTGATATCCCACAATCCCTCCCTCATTTTCCTCCCAACACACGAGTAATTCAGAACAACGGTGCAACGTATCACGATCGTGTGTTTCTTGTGGATTGTACTGGAACTGCCCTACACAGTCAGTATCTCACACTAGTCGATCATCTTTTCGGATCGTAGAAGAAACACCAATCCAGTCGCCTCATCACAACCGATGCCGACGACCAGGAGGCAGCATTATTTTGCAGACTTTCATGTCCTCAAAACCGTCCTCAAAACCATCAGAGTTCTTTGACTGCCTACTGGATTCACATTCGAGGGGACTACGGCAGATTTCCTTCCCAATCCTTGAGAGAATCCTAGCTTGGGCTCCGTCTCTACTTACCTCGACATCGACAGTATGTTAAACCCAATCTTCCTTCCTTTCCTTCCTTCCTTCGGACGCTTCATATTCCTCTTCAAAATTGTCAGATACTGGACATTTCGATCCGTCTCGCTGGGATTTTATTCAGGATTGCTCCGGTACCCAAGGTGATTGTACAGACGGCGAACAGTTTCGCGTCCACTTCTGAAAGACTGTATTCGAGCGCTTTGTTGGAAGCGTTATTGGCTGAAATTCATCTTGGGCAGAGCGATTTCCGCCTCCCACACCGAGATTTGTTTACCCGTAGAAGACTTAATATTACTTGAGGTCACAAAATTTGCAAAAAACAGGGAACACAAAGAGCTACATGGACGCTTCCATAAACTCCAGAAGCAGTTGGTTTTGAACAACTTGTATTCGCATGTACTTGGCAGCAGTAGCAATAGTATTTAGCGATCAGAGATAGATTTCTTAGGGAACACATTGATCTGTAATGGATGTAATGACTTTTCCACACATAGGGCCTTGGAAAGGAAGGTTGTTAATAATAATAATAATAATAATAATAATAATAATAATAATAATGTAAACAAGAAGAACGAGGAACGAAACTTTAGTTCTGTAGCGTTACTCTTCGTTATTAGAGCAGCTGACGGCGTAATCAAAGTCCTGTGAAGAGAGGGATAAGAACTGCATTTTGTAGTCAACGCAAAATATATTCTTTTCAGCCCACAACGGACGAGTCTGATCGTCTCCACGTAGTGGGAGTCTCTATAGCAACGTGCGTGTGATTGTGGTAAAGTGTAGATGAGGACCTGGAAACAAAATAAAAGATTTCATTAAAGATGAATATCAGAGGCGTTTAAGACAAAGTTTTGTTTCCTGTAGAAGAGCGCCACGTAGAATGTTACAGATTTTAATAACACACGAATACTTACCACCTGACACACCGTCAGGTGGCTTGCGGAGTATAGATGTACATGTAGAGGAGTAATATTTTATGAAGTCGGTTAAACAGCTGAGATTTGAATAACGAGTGGAATTTTAACAGAGATGATAATTACTCGCTTCCGGCCCCCTGTGTTCCAGCATTCAGGGCAGTAAATAAACAGCAACGAAGCGCGTGTAATTAGTCGACTACAGTGTTTTTGCACCTAGGCGCGAGGGCGCTTCGGTTGGCTCTTGTGTTTACCTCTGTGCTTGAAGCCGACCACAATGAACTCTGCTGTACTAACGAATAAACAACTTGTTCGTAAAGCTGTTCGGACGTCCACAGTGCATAAGCCAAAAGAAAAAATTTATATCGTTTTCGTTGAATGTAACGCCACCGCGTGCTTCCGTTAACAGCTACGGGAAGTCTAATGTAATAATATCGTGGTTTATCTTTCAGGAAGGCGCCACGATGGCACGAGAACAATAGCACTGTAAAAGAATTCTGCTTACCTCTATCTGGTATCAATAGGTATCCAATGATGACGGCCCATTGGTGGTTGTAAGCATATCCCTGCAGAGGGATCAAAATCGGGATACTTCAGAATTATGACACGGCCTAAAAACACAGAATATACTACCTCAATGTAGAGGGCTGCTGTTAAGTGATTGTTGGACTTTCTCGTACTTTCATTTTGAGCGAGATCCATCGCACTAGCTTACCAGTGGAATAATTGTCAATTAACATGGTGACCATGTAAAAACGCAATATGTTGAAGAATAATTAACTACGATTTTCCGAAAAAATTTCTCCAGTAGGACTTTGTCCTTCAGTTTTTGACTCACTCTCGTGTTCAAATATCGCATAACTGACTAAATTTATTTGCACTCAGTGAAAAAAAGAGCCGCTGTGGCCTAAAAACAAAGCCCCAGACTTTTGAAGCAAGCTTACCATTATAGTTGCCGAAAGCATTAAATTCTTCTCTAAGTCCCGTCTGAATGAGATTTAAATTTCCTTTACTTCAAGTCTATGGTCACAAATTTTTTGGCATCAGACTACTGGTTTCGGTCTATGATAACCATCTTAAGATCTGTTCTATAAAAACATTTCCTAATATACTGAAGCCATAGTGGCATCGTCATTATGTTCGTTATAGACCGAAACTGATGACAAATTTGTGATCATAGACGTGAAGTAAAGGAAATTTATTCTATATTCGGTTCACTGTTCAGTTCGCGACCATGTTGCAGCTTGCGAATGACGTTTGGTGACACGATTCACCACAGTGATTGTTATGGAGTGTAATTACAACTAAGGACCCGACGACATGCCGGCCGCGGTGCTCTCGCGGTTCTAGGCGCGCAGTCCGGAACCGTGGGACTGCTACGGTAGCAGGTTCCAATCCTGCCTCGAGCATGGATGTGTGTGATGTCCTTAGCTTAGATAGTTTTAAATAGTTCTAAGTTCTAGGGGACCGATGACCACAGCAGTTGAGTCCCATAGTGCTCAGAGCCATTTGAACCATTTGAACTACACTCCTGGAAATGGAAAAAAGAACACATTGACACCGGTCTGTCAGACCCACCATACTTGCTCCGGACACTGCGAGAGGGCTGTACAAGCAATGATCACACGCACGGCACAGCGGACACACCAGGAACCGCGGTGTTGGCCGTCGAATGGCGCTAGCTGCGCAGCATTTGTGCACCGCCGCCGTCAGTGTCAGCCAGTTTGCCGTGGCATACGGAGCTCCATCGCAGTCTTTAACACTGGTAACATGCCGCGACAGCGTGGACGTGAACCGTATGTGCAGTTGCCGGACTTTCAGCGAGGGCGTATAGTGGGCATGCGGGAGGCCGGGTGGACGTACCGCCGAATTGCTCAACACGTGAGGCGTGAGGTCTCCACAGCACATCGATGTTGTCGCCAGTGGTCGGCGGAAGGTGCACGTGCCCGTCGACCTGGGATCGGACCGCAGCGACGCACGGATGCATGCCAAGACCGTAGGATCCTACGCAGTGCCGTAGGGCACCGCACCGCCACTTCCCAGCAAATTAGGGACACTGTTGCTCCTGGGGTATCGGCGAGGACCATTCGCAACCGTCTCCATGAAGCTGGGCTACGGTCCCGCACACCGTTAGGCCGTCTTCCGCTCACGCCCCAACATCGTGCAGCCCGCCTCCAGTGGTGTCGCGACAGGCGTGAATGGAGGGACGAATGGAGACGTGTGGTCATCAGCGATGAGAGTCGCTTCTGCCTTGGTGCCAATGATGGTCGTATACGTGTTTGGCGCCGTGCAGGTGAGCGCCATAAACAGGACTGCATACGACCGAGGCACACAGGGCTAACACCCGGCATCATGGTGTGGGGAGCGATCTCCTACACTGGCCGTACACCTCTGGTGATCGTCGAGGGGACACTGAATAGTACACGGTACATCCAAACCGTCATCGAACCCATCGTTCTACCATTCCTAGACCGGCAAGGGAACTTGCTGTTCCAACAGAACAATGCACGTCCGCATGATTCCCGTGCCACCCAACGTGCTCTAGAAGGTGTAAGTCAACTACTCTGGCCAGCAAGATCTCCGAATCTGTCCCCCATTGAGCATGTTTGGGACTGGATGAAGCGTCGTCTCACGCGGTCTGCACGTCCAGCACGAACGCTGGTCCAACTGAGGCGCCAGGTGGAAATGGCATGGCAAGCCGTTCCACAGGACTACATCCAGCATTTCTACGATCGTCTCCATGGGAGAATAGCAGCCTGCATTGCTGCGAAAGGTGGATATACACTGTACTAGTGCCGACATTGTGCATGCTCTGTTGCCTGTGTCTATGTGCCTGTGATTCTGTCAGTGTGATCACGTGATGTATCTGACCCCAGGCATGTGTCAAAGTTTACCCTTCCTGGGACAATGAATTCACCGTGTTCTTATTTCAATTTCCAGGAGTGTATTTTGCTATGATTGCTTACATTTTCCAACGTTTGTCGCACTTCATCTTATAATAGCGGTATCCATCGGAGATATTGTAATAAATGCGCTTTGTCGCTCTCTGTCACGCACGATGTGTTGCAGTGGCTTATTGAAACATTGTTTGCATTTCTTTTAACATTTAGTTTCATATTTCTTTACGTAGTCTTGCAAGGAATTAATACTCTATCTCCCTGATACAGGCTGGTCAGAGATGTACTGTAAGATGTAAATGGTAACATCCGTGCATTGACGCTTTACGTACCACAAATTTTTGTCGGTCACACTAGGTTATTCTAATTAATGTACAGACTGGTGTAAAATTAGATATAGTTGGATTAAATGATGTGTCCTTTTGTCATTGGCACTGAGTGTCACTGACAGCGCTTAGAGTCAAAGAGGTTTACCTTGCAACGTGCCGTAGAACATCAAGTAGTTTGTGCACTGAAGCTCTGAAGGAATGTTTAGATACTAAGTATCGAATTGTGACATTTAGCTCAATACGTTATTGTGATGATGTTTTCCCTACTTTGGCTCATCTTACAATATTATGTAACAACTCCGATCATGGTGATACCGAAACGCAGTGAGAACTGGGAAGTAAAGAAAATATATTTTTGGCACCCAAGATAAATGTAATCATTAGTGGAAAACAATGAGAGGCATCACTTTTTCCAACCATCTAGGTTTTTCTCAGAATGCTTCTGAGAAGCAAGGCTATGATGAAAGTCTACGTTCCTGAGATTGACTTGTAACTGCAGAGTCGGCGTCTCTGATCAATGCACGACGCAAAATTCAACTTCCGTCAATGATTTACTTTTAATGGGAAACGCCATCTTGGTGGAAATTACTAATTTCTTAGTTAAATGAAATAATAATCCACGACGGGGATAGAAAGAGTACCTTTCGTCTGAATTACACGTATGATTATTAATAATCATGTTACAGTCGGAGTTCTTTAGTGGCCCGCGTTTGCGTTCTAATACAGAAGGAAATGTGGTTCTATCCTGAGCTAACAAAAGTTTCTTTATTTTACTACCCACACATGTTTCGGAGAATTTTCTCCGTTTTCAGTGACTTAATTATCTGTTGAAAAAATACAAAGAAATGCGTTGTGATATTTACCAGTTTCTGAGACTATAATATTTACATTACTATGAGCACTGACAGAAATATTAAGATGCACAACAAACACATACCTGATTCTTACATTTCGGTGACAACAAGTCGGGCACTAATTTTGTCATGTTATGTTGCTGCCTAATCATAGATTCACTATTTAAGAGCATTGTAACCTGACAGATTCTACTCAATGAGTAAAATAGCGAATCATTGCTTACAAAGTAACGTAATACACTACTGGCTATTAAAATTGCTACACCAAGGAGAAATGCAGATGACAAATGGGTATTTATTGGACAAATATATTATACTAAAACTGACATGTGATTACTTTTTCACACAATTTGGGTGCATAGATCCTGAGAAATCAGTACCAAGAACAACCACCTCTGGCCGGAATAACGGCCTTGATACGGCTGGGCATTGAGTCAAACAGAGCTTGGATGGCGTGTACAGATACAGCTGCCCATGCAACTTCAACACGATACCACAGTTCATCAAGAGTAGTGACTGGCGTATTGTGACGAGCCAGTTGCTCGGCCATCACTGATCAGACGTTTTCAATTGCTGAGAGAACTGGAGAATGTGCTCGCCAGGGCAGCAGTCGAACATCCACAAAGGCCCGTACAGGACTTGAAACATGCGGTCGTGCATAACCCTGCTGAAATGTAGGGTATCGCAGCGATCGAATGAAGGGTAGAGCCACTGGTCGTAACACATCTGAAATGTAACGACCATTGTTCAAAGTGCCGGCAATGCTAACAAGAGGTGACCGAGAAGTGTAACCAACGGCACACCATACCATCACGTCGTATGATACGCCAGTATTGCGATGCCGATTACACGCATCCAATGTGCGTTCACCGCGATGTCGCCAAATGCGGACGCTACCATCATGATGGTGTAAACAGAACCAGGATTCATCCGAAAGAATGACGTTTTCCCATTCGCGCCCCCAGGTTCGTCGTTGAGTACACCATCGCAGGGTCAAAGGTAACCGCAGCCATGGTCTCCCAGCTGACAATCCATGCTGCTGCAAACGCCGTCGAACTGTTCGGCAGACGGTTGTTGTCTTGCAGCCGTCCCCATATGTTGACTCAGGGTTCGAAACGTGGCTGCACAGTCCGTTACAGCCATGCGGATAAGATGCCTGTCATCTCGATTGATAGTGATACGTGGCCCTTGGGATCCAGCACGGCGTTCCGTAGTACCCTCCTGAACCCACCGATTCCATATTCTGCTGACAGTCATTGGATCTCTACCAACGCGAGCAGCAATGTCGTGATACGATAAACCGCAATCGCGGCAGGCTACAATCCGACATTTATGAAAGTCGGAAACTTTATGGTACGAAATTCTCCTCCCTACACGAGGCAACACAGCAACGTTTCACAAGGCAACATGAGTCAACTGCTGTTTGTGTATGAGAAATCGGTTGGAAACTTTCCTCGTACCTGCACGTTGTAGGTGTCGCCACCGGTGCCAACATTGTGTGAATGCCCTGAAAAGCTTATCACTTGCATATCACAGCACCTTCTTTCTGTCTTAAATTTCGCGTCTGTAGCACATTTTCGTGGTGCAACAATTTTAATGGCCAGTAGTGTATTCTCTGCTGAACAAAATACAAAAAAAAGCATTGTAATATGTACCAGTCACTGAGATTTTAGTATTTACATTACTATGAGAATTGACAGGAATATTAACATGAAGAATAAACACATTCGTGATTATCACATGCTGGTGTTAAGAAGTCTGTCTGCTATTTGCAGTGCTGGCCGGGGTGGCCGGGCGGTTGTAGGCGCTACAGTTGGGAACAGCGCGACCGCTACGGTCGCAGGTTCGAATCCTGCCTCAAGCATGTATGTGTGTGATGCCCTTAGGATAGTTAGTTTTAAGTACTTCTACGTTCTAGGAGACTGATGACCTTAGAATTAATTCCCATAGTGCTCAGGGCCTTTTTTTTGTTGGTATTTGCAACACGGCTACAGTTACTGTCATCTGCAGTTATTAGAAGTTTTTTGTCGTCTTGTTACTTCATATCTAAACGTTTTTAGAGCCTAAGATGATATTATGGGTTTTTCTGCTTTGCATGGCTCCAATGTTGTCATGTCATTTTATGTTGCTTTCTAAGGAAAGATTCACTATTTAAGAGCGTTGTAACCTAAAATATTCTAGTCCAAGAGTAAAATAGTGAATCATTCCTTACAAATTATCATATTATAACGACAGTATTGGTATAGAAAGAATAAAAGATCTGATTATAGTCTATCAGGCCTTAAAAGTTGGGAGAAATTACGTAACAAAAAAGTGCCATAAGTTTGTTAATTGGAAATGTCATACTTGAAGGCAATAACTGTGGTCGTGCTGCAAAAACCAGACTAGTGAACACCAATATGTATTACAAAGGTATATATTTAATCTTCATGTTAATATTTCTGCAATTACTTATAGTAAGGTAAATATTACACTCTCGAAAACTGGTCACATCATATTGTTGAGCAGATAGTAAATACTAGCAGCTGACAATGGGGAATCTTCTACGTAACACGTATGGTCAATAAAACAAGAAAAATAGCGTTTGCTAGAGGCAGAAGCACATGTCCTTGTTACGTATTACGAAGGTAAACCCAAAAGTAAAGCAAATCTTTTTTGTAAGTACATAGACATGTTTATTTCTACAATGGTTTACATCAGTTTACAGTTTGAAAATTTAGCTATTTTTCGAGATAATCACCATTTCTGTCGATGCGTCTTTGTCGACGCTGTGGTATTTTTTGTGTGCCCATGTCATACTAGCTCGCCGCCATGCTGTTGAGAAAGTTATGAACCTCTTCTTGCACCTCGTCGTCCGAGCTCAATCGCTTTCTAGCCAAATGTTCTTTTTACCTAGGAAACAGGTGATAGCTACTGGGTGCCAAGTAAGGACTGTAGGGTGGGTGGGTGGGTGGCTGGGTGAATATGATCCACTGAAACTGTTGCAGGAGAGCAACGATTTGCCGAGCGGTGTGTGGGCGAGCGTTGTCATGAAGAATGTGTACGTCCTTGCTTCGCATTCCTCTTCTCCGGTTCTAAATGGCCCGTTTGAGTTTTTGTAGTGTCTCACACTACCTGTCAACGTTAATTGTACACATTCTCCATGACAACGCTCGCCCACACGTCGCTCGGCAAACCGTTGCTCTCCCGCAACAATTTGAGTGGAACATAATCACCCACCCACCATATAGTCCTGACTTGGTGCCCAGTGACTATCACCTGTTCCCTGGGTTTGAAAGAACATTTGGCCGGAAAGCGAATCAGCTCCGTCGACGATGTGAAAGAAGAGGTTCATAACTTTCTGAACAGCGTGGCAGCAAGCTGGTATGACATGGGCATTCAAAAACTGCCACAGCGTCTACAGAAACGCATCGACAGAAATGGTGATTATCTCTAAAAATAGCTAAATGTTCAAGCTGTAAACTGATGAAAACCATTGTGGAAATAAACAGGTCTATATCCTTATAAAAATAGGGGACCCTACTTTTGGGATTATTCTCGTACTAATAAGAACTAAACATTCATTAACAAATTCAATTTTATACGTTACCTATAGCTTCAGTGCATTCTTGTCTTTCAACGACCCTCATTGTTCATTATTTAGTTACTTCTGCCACCGTTAGAGAGAGTCGCATTGCAGCGTCTCGTAATTTTTGGGCGACAGACACGACAGACACAAGAATAACGGAGGGGCCATATTTCGCGATAGGTTGTGGCATACTATATAGTCAGCTGCCACCCATAGCTGCTCGTGCGGGAGCCTAATTTTCTCCGACTATCAGGGTCACGTTAAGAGAGAGCAAGTGCGCGCGAGAGCGCGGCCGCGAGGGGAAATTGGCGCCAGAACTGGCGCCAGTCGGCCAAATTGGCGGCAGTTCAGACCCACCCTCAGTCCTCCGCCTCTGTGGGGCGTTTAAGCGCCGTGGCTCGCACCAGCCGGCACTGCGACCACTGAGGGTCCCGGCCGAGAACGTGTGCGCGCTCGTGTAGGCAGTGTTAACAGCGCCACATAACTGACCCCCGGGGAGCTATTCACAGCGTCTGTGTACTCGGTTCCAGTTTGGAGCTTCCCGTTATCAGCTTCACGGCACGGCGTCGCTTAGACTTGTAAGTAATCATACACTACGTGACTCACCTTATAATCAACTAAAAAATTGTTTGGCAACATTGAAACGACCTGAATAATAAATCTCTCTCAAGAAATTGTTACGTATAATCACCAGTGACACGGAGGTACAACCGAACTTGCATCGTGAGGACAGCTTATAAGGGGCCATACGAGCTTACTCTCGCCGACTTGATTCCTACTGACAAGGTGTGCACGCCACGATTAGGCCTTCTGTATGTATAAATAGGAAAAGGTAACACTCAACGGGGTTGGAGAAAATCTAGCTAGAAAATTTAAGCATGTTTATACATGGTGTAACAAAAATATACTGCTGAAATTACGAGTTAGACTCCTCACATACAGGGTGAAAAGTATTTAAACCGACAAATCCAGGGAGGTTTTAGGGGACATCAAAACTAATATTTTCCCTAATGTCATTTTTTCCTATGCGGATTACTTAAACCGGTGGAGGCTGTATTACGCTCTTCATTTGTTAGAGGCCATATTACGATCTTTAGTTGTTAGAGGACGTATTACGCACTTCAGTCGTAGGCAACTGCTGTCCACCAGTGTAGTAGTGCTTTGTCTCTGTTTACCAATGAAGCGATACTCCTAGAGTGAGTACATTGATATGGTTGGTGCGTACTATGTAGTGCACGACAATGGACGAGCTGCACAGACAACTGATCAACAACAATGTGTGGGTTCGTGTTGTTGGGGACTGTACAATTGGGCCGTATCTGTTACCTAGGCCATTTAATGACAGGCACTATTACAGCTTTCTCGCCAGAGCATCGACAGAATTGCTGGAAGACGTCCCGCTCCCTACAAGACAACGCATGTGGTTCCAACATGACGGGACGCCAGCACATTTCTGTCACCGTGTGCGTCCATTCATGGACCGACGGTTCCCAAAACCGTGGATTGGCAGAGGTGGTCATGTACCATGACCTGCTCGATTCCAAGATATGTCCCCTCTGGACTTTTTTGGGTGGGAAGAAATGCTCAACTCCTGTTGCACCAGAAGAGGATCAGGTAGCCCGGATATTAGCAGAAGTAGGAGTAACTAAAGATACTCCTGGGGTTTTTGCCCGTGTCAGACAGAGCATGATCTGACGATGTAAACTTTGTTTACATGTCAATGGAGGAATTTTTGAAAATCTACTGTAATTCAAATTGAGTAGTATTAATATGTTGTCTCTTGGTCTTAAAAAGTGGAAAAATGTTAGTTGGTTAATTAATTCACAGCCAGACAAATATTCCTCTACCGGTTTAAATACTCATCATAGGAAGAAATGACATTAGGAGAAAATATTTGTTTTTATGTCCACTACAACCTCCCACACTTTGTCAGTCTAAATACTTTTCACCCTGTACAGTCGAAGAAATTATGTTATATGAAGATGGGTCTGTGAAATCTAGGTTTCCTTGTTACAGATCATTTTTCCTACTCCTACTCCTCTTAATCATGGGAAACATCCACGAACGGAGCGTACCAGCATACCATCTCCATCAATATGGATATTCGGCAAGTCACATTTAAGTGCCTGGCAGAGGGTTGATAGAACCACCTTCACAATTCTCTATTATTACAATCTCGTATAGCGCGCGGAAAGAATGAACACATATATATATTTCCGTACGAGCTCTGACTTCCCTTATTTTATCGTGGTGATCGTTTCGCCCTATGTAGGTCGGTGTCAACAAAATATATTCGCATTCGGAGTCGAAAGTTGGTGTTTGAAATTTCGTGAGATGATTCCTCCGCAACGAAAAACGCCTTTGCTTTAATGATTTCCAACCCAAATCCATCATATCTGTTACACTCTCTCCCATATTTCGTGATAATACAAAACATGCTGCCTTTCTTTGAAGGAGTACATCGAAAAAATTTCAGTCACACCTGGTAAGGATTCCACACCGCGCAGAAGTATTCGAAAAGAGGACGGACAAGCGTTGTGCAGGGTGTCTCCTTAGTAGGTCTGTTGCATTTTCTAAGTGTCCTGCCAATAAAACGCAGCCTTTGGTTAACCTTCCCCGCAACATATTCTGTGTGTTCTTTCCAATTTAAGTTGTTCGTAATTGTAATACCTAGGAATGTAGTGGAATTTTCGGTTTTTAGATTAGATTGATTTATCATGTAACCGAAGTTTAACGAGTTCCCTTTAGCACTCATGTGGATGACCTCTCACTTTTCGTTCTTTAGGGTCAAATGCCACTTTTCGCACCATTCAGATATTTTTCTAAATCGTTTTGCTGTTTGTTTTGATCTTCTGATGACTTTATTAGTCGATAAACGACAGCGTCATCTGCAAACAACCGAAGACGGCTGCTCAGATTGATCCCAAATCATTTATATAGATGAACAGCAAAGGGCCTATAGTACTACCTTGGGGAACGCCTGAAATCACTTCTGTTTTACTCGATGACTTCTCGTCAGTTACTACGAACTGTGACCTCTTTGACAGGAAATTGCAAATCGAATCACGTAACTGAGACGATATTCCATGAGCACGCAATTTTACTATGCGCCGCTTGTGTGGTACAGTGTCATAAGCCTTCGGGAAATCCAGGAATACGGAACCGATCTGAAATCCCCTGTCAATAGCACTCAGGACTTCTTGTGAATAAAGAGCTAGATGTGTTTCACAGGAACAATGTTTTCTAATCCCATGGTGACTGTGTGTCCATAGATATGCAGCTCTTTCGTACACTAGGTGTTCAACATGCCTTTCGTAGACATTGATACATGCACCGACCCATCGCCAAAGTTAATTTCGGGTGCCCTGATACATCCCTGGAGTGTCACGTAAGCTTTCGTAGCCTTCTACTATACGGGCACGGAGCTTTCTAATGGCCCCACAAGAAATGCCGTGGGTTTAGGTACGGAGAGCCTGTCACCGAATCAGTGATTTACAAGGCTATTGACATTAACACTAAACTGAGATGATGTTCCAAAGCGCATGAAGTACATATTTCGTTGCATATGTAAAGGCACGTCTACTAACAGATCAGGTAGAACATTCTATGCGAAATTGTCGCAGCTCCTTTCCTTGAGCCTGCTTGTAAGAAACTGAGGCCCTACCAAACAGTCGCCAACAATTGACAGAAAATATTAATTTATGACTTGCTTCAACAGTTGCGTCAGGATTGACGTCTGCCCATTCATACCGATTGTGAAAGTTTACAAAATGTGGTCTCTCTGAAACGACGGCTCATCTCTGAAAAGTACCGTTGCACAAAAATTAGGGACGACACTTTGTTGAATAAAAAATTAGCAGAAGAGTACACGAGCAGGAGAATCAGATGCTGATAGTGACTGCAGACTGTGTAAATCGTATGGATACAGTTGGTCCTCATGTAACACTCGAAAGAATCATGTTGGCAACATTCAGCGTTGCAACTAGATATCTTGTACTGACAAGGGTCGTCCTCAAGTGCATTAAGAACTACCACCTCCAGTAGCTGTGTCCTCGTTCTCCTACGCCTCCCGCGGTCGTGAGTATCAGGCTTAAATACTCCATATTCCCGAATCGACGATCAATGGCTTCAAGCGGTTTCGTGTCGGGGTAGCCTTTTTTTTAATTCCACAAAAACAGTAACAAAAATGGCTACAATGGAATGACATAAATAAGGTGAAAGATAATTGAATTCATAAATTACAGCATTCAAAGAATGAGTCTTTAGCAGTAGCACAATTTAGCACCTTCACTGTCACCTTCAACTGGTGGCAGTTCAGCAGCACATATTCTTCTTCTCCAGCCTGAGGTTGCTCATCATCATTTCCCAGACCCAAATTACTCATTCAACATATCATTGACGTGTGCTCCCTCAAGCGTAAATTAGTAGATAGAAGAGCAGTCCCGAACTGCGACATCGCAAAATCATTCACTGCCTGGTTATGTTTTTCAGTTCCAGTCTTCTAAACGCATCCTTATGTAGTTTAAGACCTTCCTTTATAACAGACACCAGATGTTTGTCGCCATACTCTTGTATCTGCTGTACTACTGATTTATTTTTCATGTGTGAGTTTCTGGTGAGGTTAAGGTCGGGAACGTGATCCAACCCATTCCCTCTCTACTGGGAATCCATTTCCTAACCTATACCCATTCTATTGAAGACAATTCAGAGCATGTTACCATATTTCTTACTGTGATTGTGATATTTAAGTATTTTCAAATTCATTTTCCATATACATCTTGTATTCAGTATGTTCATCGCTCCCAATATTGTTAAAAATATAACTTGTATATCTGCCCATTAACAAAATCACTGCGTTATTTTTGGCTGAGGGTAGTAACTTTCCTCTGGTCTGAAGAAAATGTTAGTTGGTACATTGTTTGTTGAAGTTCTTGTTATTTGAGCAGTTTTTTCCCAGGTCTACCTCCAGTTGATAATCCGATCTCAACATGTGTAAGATGAGGCATACTATCAACGAGGTTGCGTTTGCTGCAGAGGTTAGTGTCACTTAAACCGATGGCAAAGAAACGCTCATTAGTGCTGGTCATGTTACTGACTACCTTGTACCACGCTGTTCTCACGTCAGACGATGGAACATCACTACTGATGTTTTTGTTCTCTAATTCTCTCCAGGCGCAAACGTTTAGCGTGAACGCCATTGCCGTCAGCTAACCTATACAGGGTCGTCCATTGTTCGTGACCAGGCCAAATATCTCACGAAATATGCGTGAAACGAAAAGAACTACAAACAACGAAAATCGTCTAGCTTGAAGGGGGAAACCAGATGGCGCTGTGGTTGGCCCGCTAGACGCCGCTGCCATAGGTCAAACGTGTATCAACTGCGTTTTTTTTTAAATTACATATTCGTGTTGTACGTAAAGAAATATGAATGTATTAGTTGGACCACTTTTTTCGCTTTTTGATACATGGCGCTTTAATAGTCATTGTGTTCAAATGGGTGTTTACCAACTGCGGAAAAGGTCGATATCGTGTTGATGTTTGGTTTTGTGATCAAAATGCCCAAGGGTGTGTGCTATGTATGCTGCACTTATGTACAACTAAACCATACGTCACCAATACAGCATGATCCCCATGATTCTAACGTTCTGTTCTTGTATGTTTCCCAAGATGGATAAGATGTAGCACAGAAGCAAAGCGTTTGCAGACCCTTGTTCATATAACAGATTTCTTCGTCTAAGTATGAGGAATGTGTCGTGCATTTTTGTTACACCCGGTATATTTTGAAGGGCCGGTAGTATTTTAGGGGATCCCAGCCGAGCGAGTAAGTGCTTGATTACATAAATGTGAGGTCTCTGGATCGAATGTCACTGCCGGTATCATTTTTAATATTTCGTAATTCTAACAACAGATTTATTACGACCGTGAAAATTAAGAATACTTAATCATTCACCTATTATGTCCTTTGCTTTGTCCTAATAAAAGGGAATAGGTTTGCTGTTAAGAAGACTGGAAATAAGAAAAATAAACTATACTCGAGAACTTTCAAACAGGTAAGTATTGGCATTTCATTTATATTACTACATCTGCGTTTGTGACAAGTATAAAGCGTAAACTTTGAAGGATTGCACGAATCAGGGTGATACTAATCGCAGAAATATGGAAAACAATTATTGCGACATGTAACACATGTAATGAAAGCCAAATTTTTGCATGTACATCATCGTTTCAATGTGTTTGTTGCAAAACAAACTTGGTTTACATTCATAAACGGTTCACGGTCGCTTCGTGGCTTACCAAGCATATCGAAGAGTATCACCGGATACAAGTACACACAACTCACATGGAAGTAGTACCGGCAGCGTCATTCGATCCTGACACGGCAGGCTTACGAAACTAAGGGCTTACTCGATCGGGGACGGGCGCGTCGAGTACTAGCATCAATACAAAATATATCGGAACACTTAAAATTTTCAAACTCGATGATCCCAAAAACGGCTCAGAGTTGGAATCTTCCTGTTTACATATGTGTATGTCCACGAAGAGACCTACACACTCCTTCAAAATGTGTCAAACCGCTGATGGGAAGTTCGCATGGTCCCCAACTTAGGTGAGCGTGATGCGTATCCTCTCACAAACGCGAAAGCGTGAGCTGATGAGCCCTGTTCAATCCAACATGACATCCAATAGGGCCAGTGTGGCGTCTCAGTTCCTGGCCGCACTCGCCAGCTAATGCTGGGCATTGTTATGTACTCAAGCGCCTCTTTTCTGGTTCCTTGAAAACAGGAACTATTCTCCTGTCTCGAGACAATGGGCCAGGCTTTCCCTAATCCAGCTGAACGGTGGTGGCCTGGATAGACCCTAACCCCTTCAGTAGTGAGCCGTTTACATGGCGTGGCCACTGTTTCCTGAAAACCTTTGGAAATAAAACTTCTCAGGGAACTGGGAAGAATCACTACGTTGCAGCAAGTATTCTTTGTATTAGCTGGAACTTACCAATCAATGCGCCTACAATCTGTTGTAGAGATTCATTGGCCGAAATGTCTGAATGCGAGGGTAGGGGGCGGTCATGGACAAACCGGACAGAGCTCAGGTTTTAAAAGTTGCGTGTATGACGTCAGGAGTGGATGGTCCTTGGCGGTCCATATAGTATCTCTCCAGTTTTTGTGAGAGAGTTAGTTAATTTCATGTTCCATAGATCCTTAATGTAGAGCAACTTAATGAGCGACCGCTTTCTAGAGGTATTATGGTGGAAGACGTGGACATCAGCGGCAAGCTGGAGGTATCAGTCGATAGCAACGAGGCGGACGTGGCAAACTTTTATTAGAATACAACAAACTCCGATTGTTCCAGTTGAAACTTTTACCGTTTTTTGAGTCTTTCTCGCTTTCAGCTCATGCTATTATCCAGTGACGTGTATGAAGGACATCAACCAATTGGCGACGGTGTAATAACTGCGTTGGCCACTTTCATATCCAATGGTCGGCTTTGGGAGTCTCTAAAAAGTAGGGCAGGGTACTGATTACCTGTAAAATAGAACTGTTTTCACTGCCTCACCAGTCAGATAGAGACTTGTGACCTCTGTTTAGCTGCCAACACATCTTTTTGGATACATCTGCTGATTAGTATTTCGCATAATTTGTTTCGCGCAACTCGCAGTGCTAACACTGTACTGAATGTGGCTGCGACAACGGGTGGGGTTTCAACAGATGCTAAGCAGTCTCCTAGATGACAGAAGGAAAGGAACGTCTCCCCCGTTGAAGCCTAGACCGCATATTTAATTAAGTATTTACATTGTCACTTTTTACACCTCCATAATTACTTCGCAGTGAACATTTAAGTGAGAAAGTCTGCAATATATTCGCAGTACATCCTCACTCTCTAAAGTTACGCTAACATACGGCCGTGTAGAGATAAACTCGTGTTCGCTTTTCTCACAATTGACCCGTGTAGTACTGCGACGTCTTTGATACCTGATTTGTGGCATGCAGTCTGTTTGGCTTTGTCTGTAAGCGGGGAAGCTGAAGGCAGATTCCTCTGACCTTTTCGCAGGTAAAGTCTTCGTGCCAACGGTACACTGTTCTAGTAGTCGCTAAAGTTTGAGGAGCTGTCTCGAGCGCCTTACATAGGCTCCACTACGAACAGTGGAGCGGATAACAAAACCTCTCATAGCTGAAGTACATGTTTTGATCCCTAAACCTACCGCTCGTTCAACGTGAGGATATAAATGTTGTGTTTTGTTGCGATAGCAACTGAAGAGTTTAGTAGCTCTACGGTGTGGAACTACTAAAGGATTCAGTGACCCATTATTTTTCATAGCCGTGTTTGATCTTTATGATACTGACTGAGTGAATATAAAGTCACATATTGGCTGGATTATAATTTTTTTTTACATTTATTCCAGCTGTGGACCACACTGTTTCGAGTGAGGTACAATATTGTGATCTGAAACAGGAAAAAAATAAAAAATAAAAAGCCCTTCCTCAAACAGAGTCGATTTGGCCACGATTTCGTGGACAGATTATGGTTATATGTTTACATTTTCTGGGTGTTGCATCGTGAATTATAAAATGATAATGGCCTTCGGCTCAAGTGCACGGTGCAAATGTCGAAACCAACTTGAGTCTCATGTCGACAGCACTCATGATGAACCAGTTGCATTGTACAAGAACGAAATCTTCCGAATTTGTTCTGGTAATGCGGCCATAGTTGGTTGTGTTAGAGGTATTTCATAATATTAAATCACATTATATGTTCCGAACTCGTACTAAAAGCGACAAGATATGCCGTCAACACTGACAATGCTCTCAAAATTAGCCTATGCAACAGCGATGATATTGTAGCTTTCAACCGGTATCGTCTGACACGAATCTCTAAAGATCTACCTCATAGAGTTCACCCAAAGTAAACGACATCAGCTTATGGCCATTGCCTACAAATTCCGGCTGTGTTCTACACAGCACGCAACAATCGCTCTGCTCGCGAACCAGTTCCCAAAACTCCTCCAAACGTTCAGTTTGACTTCTAATGGTGAACTACCAATAATGATACTATCTCTCATGCATCGCTGTGCACGATGATGGTGGGAAAGAGAACAACCAGAATCTAACGTGGTGATATCACTCACTCAGTCCGATAGATTTAGAATGGACATATTCTGGGCTAACGTCAATTGTGAATTTTGGGCTCCTCTCGTCTCTGTCGTTAGTAATTTGACTGTACTGTACCAAGACAGGTTCATTCCAAATGTCGTCCAGCCCCACAGTCAGTATTTCGGCCACGAATTTGCCTTACTTGAGGATAACGCACGAGAACATTACACTCTTCGTTAATAGTTTTGTCCAGGGAGCAAAAATTAAACGAATGGAAATTGTTGACACGAACCAACGGAGCCTGCTTCCAGTGTGCAGTAACATACGTTCACCCCGCAAGGATCGCCACTGTTGGTTGGTTTGTTGGGTGTGGGATTGAAGGGACCAGACTGCTAAGGTCATCGGTCCCTAGTTCCACGATAAAATCACACGAAATAAAAACTGTCAGTCGTTAAAAACGGAGAACTGAGACAAGGGACGACACAATACAAGAAAGACAGACAAAGACCAGACAAACGTAACTAAAATCACACCGAGTGTGAAGGTGGTTGGCCGACCATGAAAATAAGTAAAAGCCAACCACCAAATGACATTAAAACCCACAGTTTAAAACCACAGGCCAAAGGCCCAAGTCAATACAGGAAATAAAAGGACAAACACTCAAAAAACTCAACACGAGGTCCGCCATAGCAACGTCATCACATAAAAGGGCAGGGAGGGTATCAGGCAGCGCAAACGTCTGCCTGAGTCCTGTTAAAAGCGGGCAGTCCACCAAAATGTGGACCACCGTCAGAGCTGCCCCGCAGCGACATAGCGGTGGGTCCTCCCGGCGCAACAAATGGCCGTGCGTCAGCCACGTGTGGCCAACGCGCAGCCGGCAGAGGACGGCAGAGTCCTTCCGAGAGGCCCGCATGGAGGAGCGCCACACACTGGTCGTCTCCTTCACCGCCCGAAGTTTGTTGGGCGTGGGCAGGGTGCGCCACTCGTCACCCCAGGCACCAAGCACTTTCTGGCGCAAAAGCGACAGGAGATCACACTCCATAAGGCCGAGTTCCAGAGCCGGTGAACTCACTGCCTGTTTAGCCAGCGTGTCAACCCGCTCATTGCCCGGGATGCCGAATTGACCTGGGGTCCAAACAAAGACCACGGAGCGGCCGCAACGGGCAAGAGCAGGGAGCGACTCGTGGATGCCCATCACCAGACGGGAACGAGGAAAGCACTGGTCAAGAGCTCGTAAACCACTCAGGGAGTCACTACAGATGACAAAGGACTCACCTGAGCGGGAGCGGATATACTCTAGGGCGCGATAGATGGCAACCAACTCGGCAGTGTATACACTGTTCCCAGGTGCCAGCGACCGTTGCTCACAATGATCCTCTAGAGTAAGAGCGTAACCAGTGCGATCAGAGACCATCGAACCGTCGGTATAGGCCACGGCAGATCCGGGAAACTCGGCAAGGAGAGAAACAAAGCGGCGGCGGAGGCCCGGAGGAGGGACCGAGTCTTTCGGACCCTGTGCCATATCCAGCCGAATGCATGGTCGGCGCACACACCAAGGGGGCAGACGGAGATTGTCCCGGAAAACAGGCGGGAGAGGAAAAAACTCAATCCTACACAGTAGAGCCCGGATGCGAACCACGATCGTACACCCTGACCGGGGCCGCCTGTCCGGAAGATGGACGATCGAGTGCGGGAACAGGAGACGGTAGTTGGGATGCCCTGGCAAGCTACAAACGCGGGCAGCATAAGCGGCCAGAAGTCGGTCGCGCCGGATCCGCAATGGAGGAACACCAGCCTCCACAAGTAAGCTGTCAACAGGGCTTGTCCGAAATGCTCCTGTGGCGAGTCGGATCCTGCAGTGATGGATGGGATCCAGCAATTGCAATGCTGATGGCGATGCCGAACCATAAGCCACACACCCATAATCAAGGCGGGACTGGATCAGCGCTTGATACAGCCGGAGAAGGGTGGACCGATCGGCACCCCATCCGGTATGGCTAAGGCAATGGAGAGCGTTTAAATGCCGCCAGCATGTTTGTTTAAGCTGCCTAACATGAGGCAGCCAAGTCAACTGGGCATCAAATACCAGCCCCAAGAACCGATGCGTCTCTACCACAGCAAGAGGTTCACCTTCAAGGTAAATGGCGGGGCTCAGGGTGAACCGTGCGACGCCGGCAGAAATGCATAACGCAGGTCTTAGCGGCCGAAAACTGGAAGCCGTGCGCTACAGCCCACGACTGCGCCTTGCGGATAGCGCCCTGCAGCTGGCGCTCAGCAACTGCAATGCCAGCGGAGCTGTAGTAGAGGCAGAAGTCGTCTGCATACAACGAAGCTGCGACGGACGATCCCACCGCCTCAGCGAGCCCATTGATCGCAATGAAAAACAGGGAGACACTGAGGACAGACCCCTGTGGGACCCCATTCTCGTGGACCTGGGAGGAACTATGGGACGCAGCAACTTGCACGTGGAAGGAACGAGACGACAGAAAATTCTGAATAAAAATCGGGAGCGGGCCCCTAAGACCCCACCCATGAAGTGTGGCCAGGATGTGATATCGCCAAGTCGTATCGTACGCCTTCCGCAAGTCGAAGAAGACTGCAACCAGATGTTGGCGGCGTGCAAAGGCTGTACGGACGGCAGACTCTAGGGAGACCAGATTATCGAAGGCAGAGCGGCCTTTGCGGAACCCACCCTGGGACGGAGCCAGAAGGCCTCGTGACTCGAGGAGCCAACTCAACCTCCGGCTCACCATACGTTCTAGCAACTTGCAAAGAACGTTGGTGAGGCTTATGGGGCGGTAGCTGTCCACCTCCAGCGGGTTCTTGCCAGGTTTCAACACGGGGAGGACGATGCTTTCTCGCCATTGAGACGGGAACACACCCTCAACCCAGATGCGGTTGAAAACATCTAGGAGGCGTCGCTGGCAATTCACAGAGAGGTGTTTCAGCATCTGGCTGTGGATGCGGTCTGGCCCAGGAGCCGTATCAGGGCAAGCAGATAGTGCACTCTGGAATTCCCAGTCGCTGAAAGGAGCATTGTACGACTCCACGTGGCGCGTGTGAAAGGAAAGCCTCCAACTTTCCAACCGCTCTTTCCGGGAGCGGAAGGCCAGTGGGTAATTTGTAGATGCGGAACATTGAGCAAAATGCGCTGCTAACCGGTCCGCAATCGTGTCGGAGTCAGGACACACCACTCCATTCAGCGAAAGCCCAGGGACAGAGACAGGTGGCCGATAGCCATGGAGTCGCCTAATCTTAGCCCAAACCTGCGATGCAGAGGTACGGACGCCAATGGTGGAAACATACCGTTCCCAGCACTCCTGCTTCCGTTGGCGAATAAGGCGTCAGGCACGGGCACGGAGCTGTTTAAAAACGATGAGGTTCTCCAAGGACGGGTGCCGCTTATGGCGTTGAAGAGCCCGCCGGCGATCTCTAATCGCCTCTGCGATCTCGGGCGCCCACCAAGGCACAGTCCTCCGCCGAGGGGACCCGGATGAACAAGGAATCGCAGATGCCGCCGCAGAAACGATGCCGGTGGTGACCGACAACCACCGCATCAATGGTGTCATGGGAAGGAGGTGCGATAGTGGCGAGAGAGGAGAACAAGCCCCAATCAGCCTTATTCAGAGCCCATCTGGAGGGGCGTTCAGAAGAGTGACGCTGTGGTAGTAACAGAAAGATGGGGCAATGGTCACTACCACATAAGTCGTCATGGACACTCCAGTGGATGGATGGTGAATGTCCGGGGCTGCAGATAGAAAGGTCGATGGCCGAAAATGTGCCATGGACTACGCTGAAATGTGTCGGCTCTCCCGTGTTTAAGAAGCAGAGGTCAAGCTGCGAGAGAAGAGTCTCGACATCTCTACCCCGGCCAGTAATCGCGGCGCTACCCCACAGGGGGTTATGGGCGTTAAGGTCGCCCAGTAACACAAAAGGAGGAGGCAGTTGTGCTATCAATGCAGCCAACACATGACGCGAGACATCACCATCTGGCAGAAGATACACACTGCAGACAGTAATAGGCTGAGGCGTCCACATCCTTGCAGCGACAGCCTCTAAAGGTGTGTGAAGAGGTACACATTCGCTGTAGACAGAGTTAAGGATGTACACGCAGACTCCACCAGATACCCTCTCATAAGCTACCCGGTTCTTGTAATAACCCCGATACCCACGTAGGGCAGGGGTCTGCACTGCCGGAAACCAAGTTTCCTGTCGGGCAATGCAGAGGAAAGGGTGACTGCTGATGAGTTGGCGAAGCTCAGCAAGGTGGTGGAAAAAAGCGTTGCTGTTCCACTGGAGTATCGCTTTGTCCATGTTCGAAAAAGGCGTGAAGGGGCCGAGGAAGCAGATCACGCCACTGGGTCACCTGCTGCCACCGATGAAGGACCAGTACAATCTGCTTCCATGGTGTCCGAGGGTCCGGCGAGATCCAGGTCCTCAGCGGACGCCCGGATCTCCACCTTATCCTCGGACACAGAGCCTGTAGGGAGCAGTGGGGTGGATGCCACAGCGTGTTCCTTGGCCTTAGAGGTCTTCGTCTTGTCTCTCTGGTCCTTGGGTTTCATTGGCTGGGAGGGCTCCAGCGAGTCAGTCTCCGGGACGGACGAGGAGCGGGAAGCCCTGCGACCAGCCGCTGGTCTGCTTTTCTTCCATTGGCTGACGTCACCCTTCCCAGAGGCGGAAACCTGGGAAGGAAGGGACCCAAGGGACCCTTTCCGTGCTATTCGAGCCGGGGAAGTTTGAGGCTTCCCCAGCTTAGAAGTGGGGACTGGTGTCCCCGATGGTTGGGTGGTTGCTGCTCCTGAGGCAGGTAGTGCAGGAGCAGCAGGGAGTGAAGTGCCCCCCACCATCAAGGGGCAGGTGTAGCATTCCGGCTCTGAGAGGTGGCAGTCTGAGGGAGAGCTAATGGGGTCATAACAGTAGTAGCCGCGGCGTAAGAGGCAGTCATTCGAACAGGATGGAGGCGTTCGAACTTCTGCCTGGCCTCAGTGTATGTCAGGCGGTCCAGGGTCTTATACTCCATGATTTTGCGCTCTTTCTGGAAGATCCTGCAGTCCGGCGAGCAAGGCGAGTGGTGCTCTCCGCAGTTTACACAGATGGGAGGCGGAGCACATGGAGTATTGGGATGTGATGGGCGTCCACAATCTCTACATGTGAGGCTGGAAGTACAGCGGGAAGACATATGCCCGAACTTCCAGCACTTAAAGCACCGCATCGTGGGAGGGATATATGGCTTGACGTCACAACGATAGACCATCACCTTGACCTCAGGTAAAGTATCACCCTCGAAGGCCAAGATGAAGGCACCGGTGGCAACCTGCTTATCCCTTGGACCACAATGTACGCGCCGGACGAAGTGAACACCTCGCCGCTCTAAATTGGCGCGAAGCTCGTCATCGGACTGCAATAGAAGGTCCCGATGGAATATTATGCCCTGGACCATATTAAGACTCTTATGGGGCGTGATTGTAACCGGAACATCCCCCAGCTTGTTACAATCGAGTAACCGGCGGGACTGGGCGGAGGACGCCGATTTGATCAAAACCGAGCCCGAGCGCATTTTGGACAAGCCCTCCACCTCCCCGAACTTCTCCTCTAAGTGCTCGACGAAGAACTGAGGCTTCATGGATGTAAAGGATTCACCATCAGCTCTCGTACACACCAGGTAGCGGGGCGAGTATGGTTCGCTGGCATCCTTAGTCTTTCGTTCCTCCCATGGTGTAGCCATGGAGGGGAACGATTTGGGGTCATATGTAGTTGCGTTGTAATGAGCCCTGGAACGCTTAGAGACTACTGGCGGCTGGCCGCCAGCAAGAGATGATGTACCACGCTTCATTGCGGGTCATCCGCCCTGATGCCACCTACTCCGACGAAGGGCCCTCCCCACGGGCGCCACCCAGCCTCAGCAACGACCACCTGGCAGGATGGCCATTGCTGGGAGTCCCAATGCCCCAAGGAGATAGGCATCTACTCCTTGGCATACGTGGGGAGTTAACTACGCTTGCATCAGCAGAGCGATCCCTGTGTAGTCAGGGGGCTACAACTAACAGGGTACATGGCGGCCCCACCACAACGGACTGGCTACCTTGCTGGATTTCAGGTGATGTAGTCCAATATCGTCATTGGCGCATAAAGCGACACAGCATAGCAGACTGCAATAAACTGCACCCAAGAACAAATCCACGCCCAAGAGATGGTAGGTGAGTGGGACTGCTAAGCAATGACGACAAACCTGGCTAGAGATGGTAATGCATGATGGACACATCGCTCCTTGTAAGGCGCCCTTCCCCAATCGGCTCCCTCTTCGGAAAATTTAGAAGGATGGAGGTCAAACCCGTTAGGGGACCATCTCACAAGGCTAAAACGTTTGAGACTCCTTTTAGTCGCCTCTTACGACAGGCAGGAATACCGTGGGCCTATTCTTACCCCCGAAGCCACAGGGGGGATCGCCACTGTAGGGTGGGACAGGCACCAGGATAGTGAGTCGACTACTCTGATCACAGCGTGCTAACGCAAGAATGCAACAAGGCACGAGTAGACCTAAATGGCAGTGAACATTACACAGCAATACTTTTTTATACCACAGCTATACACTTCAAAAATGCTGGTTTAATTTTGCTTCTTGTTGTTTTGTTTTGGTTCAAATTTATACTTTTTAATCAAGTAAGGTATATTCTTTCAGTATGTGCCCTCTATAACAGCAAGCCTTCATTCGTCTCAGATACAAAATTGTCGTAAAATTTCTTTTCTGGACTTTATACTGAGAGCTACGAAGAGTGAGAGATAGCTGCATGTGACGACAGCAAGTGCTAAAGCTTGAAAATCACTCAACTATTGTTTCTATGTAATCAGTCACTACCGGAGATTTGCACCCTAAATCAAAACAAACTACCAGAGAATTTCAGACGGCGGTATTAAATTAAGCTACATGTTATTACCTGGTCCATCGTTTCTAGGCGCTATAGTCTCGAACCGTGCTATCTCTACGGTCTCAGGTTCGAATCCTGCCTCGGGCATTGTTGTGTGTGATGTCCTTAGGTTAGTTAAGTTTAAGTAGTTTTAAGTTCTAGGGGACTGATGACCTCAGAAGCTAAGTCCCATAGTGCTCTGAGCCATTTGAACCTTTTGGCCAGCTATAGAAACGTTGAAATGTCCCTGATGTCCCTGATGTCCTTATTAATCAGGTGGTCCGCAGATCAGTAAACGTTGGAGGTTACTGATCTCCCCTGATCCACACACTGTGCTGTTACTGCTTCTCTTCTGAGAACACTACACGCCCAGCCTTGCTTTATGCTGGTGGTTGCGCCTCCCGTGCCGTAGTCAGTTTCGCATTACACAGAGTGGTTGCTTTTATTTTGCCACAAAACCGTATAAACGGTTGATAGTAGAACAATGTAAGGAATTCAGAACATAAACAACAAACATGCATAACGGTAGACAAAAACGTTCTTAGGTTTTTTTCCAATCTAACGTATTTGCACACGCATTCCGACAGCTGGTTAATGTGTTCAGTAAGGGGTGTGATGGCCGCTGGCAGGAATTCAGGCCTGACAACGATGGAAATGCTGTTGTTGATGTCAGTCTCAAGCTGAGACAATGCCCTTTCTTCCTGCAGATCTGCTCACGGTCTTCGAGAATGGTTGGTGGATGCTGACGTGATGCAAGCCATCTACATAGTGGGATTGAAATAGTGAGTGTGAGCACGCTACGTAGCTTTCTAGAAAACATTAACCACCCGTGCTCTATAAGATCGACCATTATCTCTCATCAGTACCAGGTGTAGGCCCATGGCAACTCACAACAATCTCGAATGAGATCCCAAGATCCCGTCACGGTGCCTAACAGGAGTTAAGCCTTTACGATACACCCGTCCAATTTCATGAACTGGGGCTCGAGAGGTAAACATGATCCCTGTCCACACCGTTGGTCTCTTTCCACAATATATTTCTCCTGAAATTGTGTTCCATGTTCATCCAGTTGAAAATCCACTGAGGATCACTCTCCAGGCTAAATCGGTACTCATCTTTGGAAACAACATTGGTCCATTGTTCGACTGACCAGGTGGTATGTTGATGACTCCGCTCTAGGAGTTCCTTCTGTGAAGACGCGTCAGCGGTACACGTTCAGCAGGTCTCCAACAGTAAAGGCAACTCTGCCGATGCCTTCAGCAAACCGTTTACCTCGATACAAAGCGTCCAGTGGAAAATGCGAGCTCACATGCCAGATACCGTGAACGTGTAATAAAAAACTGAGGCCGGCCGCGGTGGTCTCGCGGTTCTAGGCGCGCAGTCCGGAACCGTGCGACTGCTACGGTCGCAGGTTCGAATCCTGCCTCGGGCATGGATGTGTGTGATGTCCTCAGGTTAGTTAGG